>NW_011348508.1:0-35170 GCF_000735185.1 Notothenia coriiceps
GAGGACCGCCCTGTAGTTATTCTACCTTGGAGAAAAACTGTTTGTGTATTTATTGTCTGTCCCATAATCACACATCTGTAAACGTCTTTGCCTTAGTGTGGTTTCGCACCTTTCAGTTACAGATGGTTTCCTTTGGAACAATTTCATCTTGAATCCTCATGTGTTGTCTGTTTGAAGACAAGAAGCCCCCCCCCCACGATATGTACCTGTAGTTACATACATGATGAACTGTAGTATTTAAGATACTGCACTCATATTTTAAATGCCAAGTCTTATTTATTGTTTGCTTTCATGTTGCCTTTTTAACTAATGTCATATTAATATGAATTTCAAACAGTCAAACTAAGGACTGACTTAATTTGTTTTCTTTCTTAAGTGTGTCTTTAAATGCATTTGCTCTCAAAGCTCGTCTGTAATAATCACCCAAAGAAAAAATCGAATTTGGCAAATTGTGTGAATTTGCACACGGACCTCTTTGCACTCGTTACATTATTCATGCTTTTTAGGGAGTTGGCATTTGTGGAAGAGACGTTTTGTTTTGATTCCACGTTAGTTTTTGTTCTCCAGACCCAGTGTTCAAATCCCACACACCAGTGTTTAAATCATCCAAGGGATTGTTATCGTGTTTTTTAAAACCATTGTTAATTCTCAATAATGACTTCATTGTATCGATGGAATGCAGAGCTGCAAACCGCTTGATTTGATTTACCAGTATCTTAAATGCATTATTATCTTAAAACATACAGCAGTGGCTACACTGCAGAGAATGGGGCTAGTTGCAATTTATTTAAAGTTTGTCGAGTCATTTACAAGAAAACAAGAACATTTGAAAAAAGAAAATGTGTGTAGCAACGGTTCATTATCCAGCAACACTGTTGAGTACGGAAGAGGATAAAGGAAAGACGTGAATCATTATTTTGACATTCTACCAAAAGTTATTTAGTTAATTTACTTTTTTTTGTTCTGACTTGAATCTGGAATTCTGAGAAAGTAGAATGCCGAACAAATTCACACGTGGCCCTAATCCTCTGCCGTAGTTTATCATCGCATCACATTTATCTTGACACCCTTTTGTCGGGTTCCAGACCTCCCTCTAATCATGACTTCCTGTTTGGTGTTGCGTTTACTTGCAGTATTACCATTTTGTCCTTCATTTTAAATGACGATGTGCTGTGTTGTTGGAACCGGTTGATTGGTAAACAATTGCCTGGATACTTCGGGAAGGGGTCGGGAACTAAAAATCACCTCATGTATCTGTAATTAATTACATAAGGTTGAATTCATCTACATCAAGATGCTTCTTAATGGCTGCTTGTTGTGTTACCAGTGTGAATGTGTCCTTGGTTGCTAAGCGTGTTGAGTTTGTTTACGTGTGAGTGTTCTGATTTATCATTGCGGTGGAGAGAGTCATTCATTGGAGCCATGTGTCGCTAATCTTATTAGTCCCCCCCCCTTCTTATTTCGGTACCACCTTAATCCCATCACTCAAGCACCTCCTCTACATTATGCAACAGCTTGCATGGAATCACATTTTGCACATTTCCTCATCTTTGCTCGTTTATAATGTAAATATACACGACAAAAAGCTTCTTTTTTTTCTCTCAATGTTTTCATAAACCAAAAAAAAGAAGAAACCTAGGATGTAACATTTCTATTTTAACGGGAAACCTTTTTTTAAATTGTCGAATCATGCACATTTTTTTAATCAACTATCTTTCCAACTGTACATTTGTATATTGTATGTGGACAATAGCAATATAGATATACTACCTGGTGTAAGTGCATGCTTAAACATTATTTTTCATTGTTGAAAGAAAGGAGAGAAAGAAAGGCAGTCCGGCCACCTGAGGATTTCTTAGCTGGAGATAGGTTGGCTTACTTTCACTACCATTTTGTTGTGTTTTACTATTTTGTCTTACATCGGCTTGGTTTGGAAGATGTACAGGACTCTGCAGCCAACTGATCTATACCCTCGATGGCTTCGACCAATCACTGTATCATGTTGCGTTTCTTTACGTTAATCGCTGCTTCTCTTCTGGTGTTTAAATGGGATGATTCTTCTTACTCACGGCCAGTTAGATTTTTGTGACGGTGCAATGCATTATTAAAACATTAAGGTGCATGCTCACTCCTCCTGCCTCCTAATGCTTTGTAGATTTAATCATCCATCTTCATTTCAACACTGCTGTTATACAAAATGTTAGGTTTCATACTGAACAATATGGTTTCTTTGACATTTCTCCGTCCCAATTAAAGAAGGAAAACATGCTGTGGTGTGGGTGTGGTCATTATTTAAGCGGTTCGTGTGTTTCATCATGTTGTTTTTTTATTACAAAATGTCTGTACAACAAAACAAAAATACACAAAATAACCATTTCTCTCAATGACAAAGTGAAATCCAAAAATCTGTTCACTAATCCCCTTTTTAAAACAACTTAAAAAACGTTAGATAATAATATGGGGGAATTAAATGTCTTTTTAAATTGTCAATTTCATTTGCAAGCACCCCCTGCAGGATGACGTCAGATACAGGAACACACCAGAGAACATGGAGCGTGAAAATGAACGGGGATAACTGAACAGCAGTCAGGGTGGGGGGGGTGTAATCCTCCGTCAGATTCCCTTTGGCTTCAAGCCAGCTCTGTCATCCAGCGCATTCTGTAGAAAGGAGTCAGCAATCTCCGGACACAGCAGAGGATTCATGAAAAGTCATGGAGGTGGTCTGGAAATAAGTCAGTCCTACTTTCCCTTGCCTAGCAGTGATTTGAAAGTGAGCCATGGAAAAGAGGCACTATGGTGCAGAAAGAAGGCTCTCAGTCTGATAACTCATCCGTAATGATTGCTGAGGTACACACTGAGATTGCAGTCAGCGAGGGTCTTACAGTTCTAGGTAAAGTACTATATTAACATTTCAAAGCACCTGAAGTTTTTCTAAACAAGAGATCCTTTTCGTACAAAAATATTCATACTGTTGTGATAACAACATTGAGTGATTCCATCCGAGGAAATTATAACGCGTTGATAAAGTGGAATTTCCAAGTGTATACAGTGTCTTGTTAAACAAGAGATTTGCGTCTAATGCCCTGACTCGAGTCAGTAATGCCATCCCATAATTAAAGTTCTGCAGTCAATGGAGGCGAATCAGGGCGACAGGTGTACAATGGATCGCTTTTAAAATAACATTAATGTGGTGAAAACCTGTTGGCACTCAGGTTTGTTGCTCATAAAAGGATCAAAATAAGTGAAACAAATGTATTCATACTTCTGTGTGATGACAATAAAGATGGTCTTATGTAAAAAAAGTGAGATAAATGAAATGTCCATCCGATTGTCGTTAACAGTTTCCACACTAGTGCCAGATCAGAGCTTTTTACAAAACCTCATGCAACGTCTTCAATGACCCTGCCATCAGCAGTGAAATCAGAGCTTGTTTACAGTAAATCATAAACATCTTGTTTACATGTTGCGACCCAGCTACCTGATCCAATCAATGTCACATCAAATCATGTAGAAAAACACCCAGCGTTCCCTCTCCATCTTGTATTGAAAACGGCCAAAATATGATGGTATATTAAATTATTTGACATATTCATGTAAATAATTTATCTTTTTGCAAATCATTTTCATGTACACAAAACCACTGCGTAAAAAAACAACTACATGCCGTTGCACAAACTAAACCAGGCTAAAAATACAAGTTATCAAAAAAAAAGAAAACTATGTACATTTCTAAACGTCTCTTTTTTTACGTCAATAAGCGTCTCCCTGCCCATTTACAAACCCCAGATATGCGCACACACACACAAACACACACACGCTTGTGCACAAGTTGCTCACACTGGAACATTCAGACAAACAAATGTCTCTTTGGCTGGTGTGAAGCTGTGGCACCTCGCAGTGTGTGTGTACAGGTCATTACACTTTTTCAAAAAAACACGCACACAAAAAAAAATAACACCATCTAACGGCATAGAAAATAGTTTTCCGATGATGGATGACGTGATATAGTTCCTATGCATTTGCGAATATATATATATTTATATACCAAAACATACTGTATACTGTGTCAGGGTCAGCCACACATTTGCCCTTGATTGTGTGTATAGATGTAAAGTCACATTCAGAAGTGTAATGTGAAGCTCTGTAGGAAGGCATCAATAAATAGAGTTGACGTAAGTCTGTGTGTCCCCTGGAGGCGAGGGGGGGGGGGGGGGGAGCATGTTACACAGCTCCACCCGTCTGTCAGTCCTTTGAGTTCTGTACTGCGTCCAAGTTGACCAGCTGGAGCTCAGTCAGGTTACTGCTGCTGCCGCTCGACTGTTGACCAATCACCATCTGGAATACAACACAGCCAGTCAGAGGCGGTATCACACGGGCCAATCACGTGTCATCACACAATGCCAACCGCAAAAAGATCTCCTGACACTACATGCTGCGTGGTGGAATTCTTTAATCGTTTTTAGTGGTACTTTAAGGACTGGATCTTTTAATTTAAATAGATTTAAAAAAAAATATGAGTCATGCATTAGTTCAGAAATAATTATAATATTAAACGTTTAATACAAATACTATTGTGGCCCATTGTCGTTAACTGCTGAAATCTGACACAAATCACATTTAGACTTTCCTTACAGTGTAAACTGGAATCCAGCTTCAATATGAATATACAGACAAATAAAGAGATAACATATGTGGAGAANGGGGGGGGGGGAGAAGAAAGCCAACCAGACACTGACGTTGCTGCCATGTGTTGCATTTCTTATATAGGCTCTTTATTTTCTAACAAATGTTGGTAAGGCCTAACTTGCCAAAAAATATATACTCTAAAGAGAGGAAATTCTTTTATTTGTGTTCTTTTTTACTAGAAGGAAAAGCTTTTATGAACCATTGGGCGAAAATATTTGAATGTTTTACTAAATATTGTAAATTTGGAATATTATGATAACTGTACTTTTTTAAAATACATTTTATACATTTGAAAAAAGTCTTAGCATAAAATCCAAATACCTATATATTTCATAACAATTTACAGAAGGAATCTACATTAAAATCCATGCACGGCTACGGTGGTGTTTGGTTAAGTTTATTGCACGTGTATGTTGTTGAAACCCAAAAGGTAAAACTATCTGCCAGCTGATAATTCACATTCTTCCAACCAGGCGGCAGGTGAGGACCCCCTCTGGGTGCCAGTGCTCTGTTAGGGTGCATTAGTGCGACACGTGGCATGCTGGTTGCAGAGGGAATATGAGAGTTTCACTTGTAAAATGCAGATCTTGCCGTACTGGGTGTAGCTGCACCGCTGAGACAGGGATCTGCACCGTGCCTTGGGGTGCTGTGAGGAACACCTGCGGGACACCTGGGGACACACACACACACACACACACACACACGTCCGTCAGTAAACACAGCATGTTTCATTTAAATAATGACAGCTGTTATTATTGGAGTCTCACCTGAGTCCTGGCCCTGTCCGTGGACCTGCATGGCCGAGGTGCCGTGCGAGAAGGCGTTGAGCACAGCGAGACTCCCGTCGGACAGCGTGGGCGCCGAGGCGTACATCACTGTGTGCGGGCTGGGGTACATCATGTGACCCGCAACAGATGTTGGCATAGACGAGGTGACGATGGTTGCTGGGAGACTAACCGTCGCTGGAAGGAGAGAAGGTGAGGGAGGGGGAAGGGAGGAAATGTCACACTGAGGGCAGCAGGTGTGTGTTCACATGTTGGCCAGCAGATGGCGCTTTATAGCCACTAAACTCAACTGATGCCTCCTGTATGCAGTGTGTACAGGCACAATAACACAACAGGAGCAGATTGAGTAAAAACAAATTGGTAGAAGAAAGAAAACTATTTTGGGAAAGGTTTTCCACTAATGTTGTCAGGCATAAGTTGGGATAGCAACACAAAGGCGGACAATGTTTGACTAGAAGAAACAGATATATTATTTAGGCCAAACTAAAATTCAGATGGAGCGTGTGTTCCCAAGTTATACAGTAAAATGATACAGTATGTCTTCTATAGATTGAATTTGACACTCAATATTTTATAAGTGCAACTGTAAATGCTAATTAAGTTTAGAAAAGTTTTTTGGATACAACATTTTCTTGTAGGCTCTTTACATTACGTGGAGCACCAATGTTCGTCTTTTTAGATGGAGCTGCTTCTCTAAGAAAAGCTCCAACTTATTTTTTCAGAGGGTGGGGGGTGGGTGGGGGGGGGGGGCTTTGGACCTACCGGTGGAGTTTGAGGAGGTGTGGGAGATGTCGAGGCTGCCGTCGCTGTTGGAGGTGGTGTTGTGGTGTACCTGGATGGCCTGGAGCTGCTGGGGGAGGCCTGCTCCTGATCAAACACACACACACACAGAACACACAGCCTCTACAGTAAGTCATCGACATCCCACACAGGGAATAATAGCAGTAGTTGCAGGGGGGGTGGCATATGGCAGTGAAAGCATTGTGCAGTACTATTATCTGGAGAAGTAGACGTGCGAGTAGCATTAGCACTCCTATCATTAGATGCATTAGCCATAGCAGAAGGCGCTAGCATTAGCAGCTCTAGCATCCCTTAGCGATGCTTTGACAGTGACTGTGTGGTCAGCAGTGTGCAGAGAGGGTCACCTGAGAGGGAGACAGCAGCAGGGAAGCGGAAGACAGCCTGCTGTCCCTGCTGGTGCTGGGAGGCCTGCCCATGCTGCCCCTGCAGGGCCAGGGAGTGCTGCTGCAGCTGGCTCAGAGGAATGGTGGGGGTGCCGGGGGGGAGAGGAGTGCCTGCTGTAGGGGGGCACACACAGTGGGGGATGAGACTTTGATTACAAAATAATGGTGTGGTTTAAAAAAGAAAGTGCTTGATAGAGCTGTAGCGAAGTCTAGCTAGGGATGCTATGTCACACATATATATAGTACATTTATATATGCTCTAATCAGGTGTTTAATATTATATTTACAGCTGCATTGATTAGTGGATTGATGCAAAATATTGAAAATATTGTTATTAGAGTAACAATTTATGCTAAAATGGCAGAAAATGCTGTTTTCAGACTCTCGAATGTGGAGATTTCTTACAATTTTCTGTTAAATATCGTATTCCACTGAATATCATCGGAGTTTAGACTAACAAAACAAGACATCTCCTTGGTATTTGACCAACTACGATGGGCATTATTCACCATGTTCGGACATTCTGTGGACCAAACTATTTTTAATTACATCTAGAAATATCTACAGATTAATCGCTAATGAGATTTTTTCCTTCTATTTCAGCCCTATTATTTATCCATCTTAAAAGTTGCAGATCATGGGGGAGAAGACATGACAACATTTGTATTTTCAAGCAGCACTGTTCAGGTTAAACAGGGACAAAAATAAGGCAGGGTACATTTAAAAACAGTACATCTTCAATAATACACACATGGCTGATAAGTGACACAAACTATATGACTGTATTCAGTGGTGATTTTGGGCTGACAATTCATGCTTATCATTTGTTTCAATTCTCTTGTTTCAAAGTGTTTTCCTGAACAAATGGCAGATATTCCCCCACAGTTACACCCTCACATTTGGTCACATGCTCCATCAACAGTTGCTGCAGTCGGGCGGGCCGGCCCTTTCAAGATGTCAGCAGAGGAGGTTCAGAGTGGGAGGGGGTGTTGCTCCACCTGGCACTGCTGCTATGTGCCAGACAGGTGGTGAAGAGGAGAGAAGGAGAACGGGAGAGCGAAGGAGGGATAGGGCGGAAAAAGTGTGAGGGTGGGATAGAAGGTTGTAGGATGGAGAGAGAAAAAGCAGGAGAAAAGGGACAAAGCCGGTGTGTGGCTGTCCTTCAGCTGTCAGTCATTAGTGAGCATCATGTGTGTCAGCTGTCAGCTGTCACACTGCAGCAACTAGTCAGTGACATTACTGCACTTCAGCACTGCCTTCACAATGCATTACACACTCTTTTCTCCATGATAACACACAGGGTAGAGAAATTGCACCAGTCAGCATTTAAGTGTCAACTAGTGTTTTTAAATTGCTCATGTCATGGACAGTCCAAGAAGGTGCTCAGTTCCCTATAAAGAGGAGATCATATCTTATGAAATGATGGTGAAATCTAAAACATTTCTTGTCTTCACGGGGAATTGTCAGCAATCTGAATCGTCAATGTGGCGCCCCATTACTTCCCTGGCACACCCCCCATGAAAAGGAGGTGTAATGAATAATGTGGGGGTAAAGACCCTTTAGGGATCCCAAATGAGACGCTGCCCCCTTAAAGTCCTCATTTCGTCGGTAAAAATCCCTTTTGTTTCAGGGTGCCTCTGTAAGTGCTCTTTAATGAAGGGTCATGTCTAGTTCAGGACTGCTCCGTCACGAAGTACGCCTCAATTATAATTTCAACGCGAGCCACCGATCCTCCATTGAATATTCATGACTAATTATTGGCCGCGGTCGTCATCCCTCAGTTCTGAGGTCTGTTGTGTCCCTCTCACCTAATTATTCCTGTCCACGAGTGACAATCAAAGGCAGGCGGCTCGCCAGCAGAAGGGGCTTTTCCTGGTTACTGAAGGCTTTGTAGAACCTGAGGCCGCTGAGTGCTGATGAAGGCTATGAAGGGCTGTGTGATGCAAACCGCTCCGAGAGAGGAGCGACAGGCCGAGGTCACGGCACGGCGCCATTCAAATTCTAATCAGCTAATAAGCTACACAATGCAGGGACATTAACAAAACATGAAGGTTTGCGGAAGACTCACATCTAGAGGTGGAGGTTAGGATGAATAAAGAAAATAATGTAACATTGTAACAAAGGTCTGAATGCTGAGATGCTACATACCGGGCATGAAGGTGAAGCCGCTGGGCAGCTGCATGACCCCCGAGCTGGTGGTCTTCAGGACGGTGCCGTTGGCGCTGATGTTGCTGCTGGCCGAGACGGGCGCCAGGTAGTTGGTGATGGGGAACGAGGGCCCGCTGCTCACCTGCATGGTGGTGGAGGTGGTGGGTACCGTGCACTGGGCGCTGCCCGGCAGGCTGGCCACCGTGAACGTGGGCTTCAGTGTGTCCTGGGGAGAGAGGACATGAAGTGTGAGTAGGAGGACGGGGGCAGAGAATTTGATGAAATTTCAATCAGTACTAGCTATATCAAGAAATAATAAGAGTGAGATGAGAGGCTAGCAATGAAGTGTGTTCTACGATAAACTTGAGGGACTCGCGAGAGACAGATTTAAAAAGGGTGAAAATGGGAAATGAGTATGGGTCAGGCTCCAAAAACACTGGTTCCTACAATTCCCATAATTCATCTCTACAGTGTTTTTGTCAGGCCTTTCCTGACTGGCTAATCCCAGCATATCTCAATAACATAAAACAAGATAAGAAGCACATGAATCCCAAGAGAAATTATTTTGCAGCAGTATAAGTAAGAGGGAAAGAGTGTAAATATATAACGATTTTTTAACCCGCCACATTTCTGTATTCTTTTTCCTTATCATGCGTTCCTTTTATTTGATGTTCTTGAAAGATATCGTTAGAAAGAAAAATCAAGCGCCGTCTCTTGAAGTGGTTTTTGCCGGTAATGGCCTTTCAAGGTTTAAATGTATTTATTAGTCTGAATGAAGGACAAGTAGAAAGAAAGGTCTTCTAGTACTTGCTCTACCCCATTTGTCATGGGGAAGCATCTCACATGAGAACACCTAACACAACACCATTAATGAGGCTTTTCCTATTTAAGCAGGGGGGTGGGGGTTAATGATTGCTATGTTTCAGGGATCAATGGCTGTGTGACAGGAACCAGAGAGTTTGAATGGACGGAGGGCAAATGACAAACAAGACAGTAGAGTATGGAAACAGGCTGGGACCTCTGTAATTGCATCCATGTGGAAAATACAGAGCAGAGCTGGGAGGAATTCCATTTTAGGTTTAATAAGAGCAAAAAGTTGCATTTAAGTTGGAGAATAATCATGTCTGTTGTTCTCCCTGAATGTAGGAATTCCTGTGTAGGATGGTGACTCAATCGTAATGGGACTTCTATCAAAAAAATACTACTCTGCCTTACAACACGCCTAAGAGAGAAAATGATACATGGGGAACATGACTGTGTACACATACAGAGTCACCCATTCCTCATCTATACACCAATCAAACTCGAATCCAGATAAAAGGGGTCCCCTTGTGCTCATTTCCAGGTTTCATAATTGTATTTTGTGCCTCTCTACTGTGAACATGAGTGAAACCATTTATAAGCCCAACAACATAGACGACACACTACAGGAAAGAGAAAACCAAAACAAGCTAAATAAGGCCCCTTTAACAACAATGTCATTTCTGTACTCACATCTTGCTGAGTTACTATGACAACTAACGGACCGTGTAACATGACATCTCAGTAAAATGTGTAAATATCAGGTAGATGTGCTCACACTGCTAAGATCCATAGAGGTGAGCTGCAGCATGGCACAATACAGTAACGTATACATCAGGGTAGGGTGAGGCAGTGAGTGGGCTGCATGAGAGAGCAGAGTAGGCGTAAGGCAGGGACTAGAAAGTACATAAACCCATCGTGCCTGTTTCTACGCACTTCAATGCTTCTCACTTGATACTAATGATCTGTAAAAGCAGACACATTAGAACAAATGTAAGAGCCTGTGTTCAACGTTCTTAGAGGGTGTGATTAACAACAGATCGTGAGACACAGCGATGGAGGATATTACCTGTTGGTTGATAAGTGGAATGATCACAAGTACAAACACAGATACATACAATACTTTTCAAAGGCTTCTCCACGTTTGGCTAAAAGTACTTCTGACTGAAATTGAACGACACAACCAGTCCCAAGTATCCCATAATGCTTGTTGAACTCTTAAATCCCAGTCAGGACTTTACTACATGTCACCTTCTTCTCACCTCTATGCTGCGTAGTGCGTACCATCTTTGAGCTTTCTGTATGGAAGTGAAACGTTAAAGCTAACACTATAGTCTAGGAACAGTTCAATAGCACTCTTTCATGTCTGAATCGAGGATCTGCCGATACCAATCAGATATCGTCGTTTATTTTCTTCTTTCTGCCTAGACCTCAGACCCTCTGAAGGTTATTCATCCTTTGAAGGATCCAGCCTCAGAACTGGGACAAAGATAGTGTGTCATAGCTCTCCACACAGTGCCGCTGTGTAACACTGGTGAGTGAACTAGGGTTATTATATAGAAACACAGCCATGTGTCACAACAGAAAGGCAGGCAATGGGGTGTGCTCAATATAAGCTTGTATTTATTTAAAGGCGTATTCATTTTCCATAACAGAGAGGTAGTGTGGAAGCAGGCAAGGCAAACCTCTCAGCAACTATTGGTTTTTATACGTGACTGATTACATGGGGGAGAGGTGGATGATCCAGCATGGACTCCACTGATAAGACAAGCCACATGCTACCATGCATTGCAAACATGTCAAATGTAAGGATTCACCCTCTGTTCAGCCACAGTAAAAAACCTATAGGGTTAACACATGATCAAGAGGGTTAACTCAGAGTTGTCCGGCACTCAAAACGTACACATGGCAGAGCAGGTGTTGTCCTTTACAGCGAATGAACACCACCACAGTGTGAGCAATGAGTGCTTTGGTCCGCGGCACACTCCCCGGCCCTGCTGAGGGGCTCTGACAGTCCAAGGTCCTTTAGCTCTTTAGTTAAACAGCAGCTGGAAAGTCAAAGGGGGAGGGCCGCACAGAGGACTCACAGTTGTTCTGCCCTTTCAACCAAGAAGAAAAAAACTGACTTAAAAATCACCCAACAACAATCTGTTGTCCATTCATCAAACAACTATCAGACCTGTCCTCCACCACAGAGTGATATCTGACAGGCAGAGCGCGACACAGCTGTCACCACGGCTCCATTCTCACAGGACACCGTAAAACAACATGGTAAAGCCAACGGCAAATAAGTCACTCAATATGTCGCAATGGTAAAGGCAGAGGTAAAAGAAGTCTTTAAGATTAACGCTGAACAATAGGCTTTTCTGTTGATGTCATCGGACTGCTATAGTAAATAAATTGCTTTTTGAGTTAACATTATTTTATTTTATTAAACTTCCAGATAAAGGCACCAGTGAAAAACAATGATAGCAACCATTTTAAAATGTCGTTTGTTACTGACAAACAAACTCATCAAATCTTTAAAACAAAATCCTCATCAGTCTTTGACAATGTGCTAAGATGACATTGCAATGATGGTTAACAAAGATATTTTGAGCAGCTTTTTTAAGATGCCAACAGAAAAAGCAATAGCAGTCGGAAAGCAGCACACATATCGATCCAACAGTGACTGGAAATGTACAACGACAAAGCCTTTTGCCTGGATCATCATAACAGCAGTGTGTTAGCAAGTAGCCCTTCTTAGCTTTAGCAGCAGTAGTATACTGTTGGTCTGTGCGCGGCAGGCGAAGCAGAGGCAGACCTGTGTGAGGTTCGGGGACAGGGGACAGGGTAGGGAGCACGAACAGCTGAGGGTATAGACAGCTGGCAGGAAACCCAGCACCTCTGAGGGGGAATTAACCCGTTCAGAGCCAGCAGAGGCAGCAGGGAGCCACGTGAAGAGACAGCCGCCATCTGACGCTGAGCTCCTCTCACCATCACTGACTGAATTCCTGTAGCCGACTGCAATGCTTCACTTTGTAATACCATGAAAAAGAAACAACTCACTAAAAAAGGAAAAGGTCACTGTGATCCAGCTCTTTTTGTATCACACGTGTCTGCTCATGCTTCGAGGAAATATTTTGGAGGCGTAAACTGATCATCCAGGTTTTAACCCGCGTGGTAATCTAGAGGTCTAGTCGAACTACCCCTATCTCCGTGACCTACACAGCGGGCTTCCACTGACCTACTGTTTTGTTTGACCACCTCCGTATGTCTCCTGATCGACTGTCTATAAACAGCTCTGGCTTTTAGTCCACAGTCGAGGCACTGCATAGTAAACGGGCCACGTGGTGTCATGCATTCCTTCAGGGAAGAAATACAGCCAAAGTCTCAGCACTGTCACTTCCTCCCCACGACCATCTTCAGTTCAACCTCAAACTGATACATCAGAGTATGTAAATCACTGAAACGTAACAACTTTCCTGAAATGTTACATGATACTAGAAGTCTTAAAAGTGTGTACAATAGATTAGAGCAGAAACATGTTGTTGATTTATTGATTATCCTTCATTTGCAATCATTTTGATCATTGATGCTATTTTATTACAAAGAGGTGCCAAAGCATACTGGTTCTAGCTTCGTCATTGTGAGGAATGCTGCTTTTCTTTGTCTTATGTTGTATGAATGATACTAGGAATCATTAGCATGCTGAAGATGTCCCCCTGGTTTCTGGGAAGTTGCGATGGGTATTTGTAACTTTTTTTGGACAATTTGCCTGATGATTAAGCAATGCATTGAAAAGGTAATTCAGGATAAATTAATCATAGAGAATATAATTGTGGGTTTCAGCCCTACAATATGTAGTAATGTATATCTTTATTATTCATTCTACTAGTAAGATACTCTGAACTATGACCTTAAAGCTTTGACTGAGCCGGATGAAATATTGAAGAGATATTTCTCAAAACAAAGCTGGTTTAAATGTCTTGAAGGTTTACTTTAACTTTAAATCAACCTCAGACTGTTGTCCCTGCTTTGGAGAAAATCCCAAATCCAACCAGGGCACAAACGCTACGTTGTATAATAATGAGATACGAGAACGCAACAAATGAAGACACAATTTAAAAGTGGTGTGAATGGAGGGCTGAGTCTGGGGGAATACGTAATGAGTCCTCAGGAGGATTGCACTGCCACAGAGGAACCTCCACGACTATCCTTTATACAAAAGAGAGACATCATTCTACTCCACAGCGATGTTAAGATCTCAAGTATTGCCCTCCCTCCGGAACATACGAAAAATCCTAACAACAAAAAGGGAGGAGGAAACCATTTACTAAACTTAAATCCCAAGATACATTTTGAGTAAGTCAAATAGCTACACTGTTTGGAGGCACGTGAGCACACGTTTTTCAATACGCTGGTCTCCAAATTGTGTCCGTTTGTAATGGTTCTATATATGGTAAAAGAAGAAACGCCTCCATTGCCCTCCTCACATTCACAGACCTCGTATGCAAGACCCCGTTTAAAAGTATCAGGCAATGAGAGAGTCATTAAAAAGAGCAGGACACAAATGATTCCCTATTCACGAGGGATTAATCCTCCCAAATTGAAGGTGACAACTGGCAGCCTCGTCCAGAGAGCCCATTGTGCACTTTACTGGTGGCTGGCCCTGGTCTAATCTCCCATTTGCTGGCTCCCATCTCCCAGTCTGTCACCCTGCCAGCAACATGGAATTTGCAGCTCCATTTGGGACTGCTAAAAAAGGCAAGGCAGCCCAAGTGGAGGAGGTGCAGCCAATAGCGGCTGACCTGTCCAGTTGCTTGCTGTAAAATAAGGGGGTGGAAGAGGAGGAGGGGAGGGGTGACATAACGCTGCTTTCCTTCCCTCCAGCACAGCTCCACACGCTGCTCCCTCAGCGACACCACCTCTCTACACACAGCCTGTTTAGCAGCAGCTTGTGATAAGAGCGCATATCTGAGGAAATTAGCTTTCCCTTATCTCGGTGATTCTCTCCTGTCACCTACTTCAAGCCCCAGCCCTGCCCTTACAACAGCAGGAGGACAGAAGAACTTTATCTGTTCAAGTGCAGTTTAACACTGGACTAATGATCGAATCCCCTTCATTTCTCCATGGGAACCAATTCAAATGATGCGTGCAGTATGCTGAATTAAGAGGCTGTGGGATGTGTCGAAGAATGTCCGAAAAGCTGTTGGACGGGGCACTTTGCAACATCGCAAAGACGATGTGATCTTTGCTAATGAGCAGGGCAAGAAATAGAGCAGGATTACAGCAGCAGCAGCAATAGCACTGACAGCCAGATCAGGGAAGAGAAGAGAAGAGAGGGATGGAGAGAATGAGAGGGAGGGAAGAGGAGGGGAAAACCAGAGGAAACTGATACTGAGAAATCTATACAAAGCTGGATCCTCTGAGCAAACATGAGTTGTGGGATTTGCCATCCCCTTCCAAAAATAACCCCAAAGCAATAAAACATCTGTAGTCACGTCTTATATTAAGAGGCAGGCACTGAAACCATACAAATCCCAGCATCGGTTTGAGGATGCTACTCTTCTTTTAGGTCATTGTATTGTTTATGGTGTAACCACTTATTTTCATTAACTTCTAAATCAGACCTTACATTTCCCAGAATGCATTATGCAGCCCTTAGAGATCAGTCTTGAGCTGCTGTTGGTTGTATGTACTTAATGCGAGCTGTGAGAGCAATAGCAATAGAAAAGCCGGGGTGTTTTCAGTCACGCACCCTAAACGTAATGTTTTATTATCTTAACACTGCAGTCAGGTCGACAAAGAGGCTTTCAATGATAAAATACACAATACATGCTGAGTGAGGTTTCTAGGGAAGAAGGCCGGGCTCTTCATTCTGACATCTGTCATATTGCAAGTTTTCACTACTAAACTCTGGTGCAATGACTCAGAGAATCACAGACGAGATATGCATTACACCAATCTGCTGATGATGTTATGATAATAATGTGAAACTTTGACAATCACACAAAGTTATAAACTATGAGAACAACAGCTTTAGGGTGATACAAAGAATGATTCTCAAACTGCACGACCCATTACACACCCTCAAATGTATTAAAAACTCATTTTGGTGAATATTACAGGATTTATTTGATAGAATTTGCCAAGCAGCTACCATTTGCCCCACACTGAAGTTCAGAAATTAACTATTGATCCCACGTTGAACTCTGCTATATACACTTGCTTTTGTCTTGAGGTGACCCATACATTATGTTACATTTTGAACATTGGGGATGGCCATGTTGGGCTTCTATTTTGTTTGTCTATCACCAAAACTAAAAGCCATTCAGTCACTGTTGGCTAATGACTCAGTGTCACAGCAATTACTTTAACAAAATATTAAATGATTGATCACTATGTGCTGCAAGTGTCCCACTGTAATGCAGATACCCCGTGTTTCAGTCAGGTATCACAGTAAGAATTATTGGGGGGGAAAAAAATCTAACTCCAATACCAGTGTTTGGGCCATTAGAAATGAGCATTTAAAAAATATTCACAACAGTTTTACAACACCAATTGCTGTTAGTATTTTAAAGTCTTACCTCAGGATGTTTCCTTTAATCTAGCAGGAGTAATATAAAAGTGTGTGTGGGGTGATTTTACAAGCATTGCTTGCATCACTAAATGTCTTATCTTTTAAGCCTCTTTCTTTTGCTCCTCCAGAATGTCTCTTTCCCCCCCCCAACCAGCCATTGCAGACTCTGTTCTGTTTAGACTAGCGTGGTCTGTATGTATGACATTCTGCTCCCTTGATAAATAGCGTGCAGATGCTGCAGAGGTGCACGCAGCGACCACAAATCAGACCGACTGCACAGAAAACATGGCCTCCTTATCCACCTGCTGCCTTATCGCGGTGCTGATCCTGACATCATGGATCGCAATGATAACATTTCTTAGAGAGTCCTAGTGTGAACAGATTTCCCAGGGCCGATCAAACACACACTCATAACTGCATCAGGGGTCAGAACATAAAATATCGCTCAAATGTTTCCATTCCACTCGCTCATATCTACATCCTTACCTCCCCTCCATATCACTAAATGAGTGAGTGGGGGGGGGGGGGGGGGGGGGGAATTACAGGACTCCAAAGACAGCTGCAGCTTATAAGGAATGTGAGGGGCCTCAGCCAAGAGAGCAGGCAGGGAAACCATACCATATATGGCAACAGAGGCAGAAACTAATTGTTATCAATGAGCAAAGTGGGCATGAGAGTGGTCAAACATGCAACGGTTGACCTCCCATCTGTGACGGTGTATGGTACGCGTTGGTTAGCGCCTTGTGAAAACGCCACGCAGGCAATCAGGCCGAGACGCGTGTATCTTCAAAGGGGCCGTACTCAAGCCGTGTAAACAGCGGAGGGAATCTCAAAAGGTGTGTGGACAGTCAAGTGTGTCCGAGGATGATTTATCGCTTGGCTTCAAAAACTCAAAGAGGTTTAAGAACGCTTGCAGTAATGCAGCGGGACGCAGGGACGTGACCTGCAGCTCTTCACGAGGGATGGGGAGAGGTCACACAGAATATCTGAGGACAAGATTTCAGAGTAGAAGTTCATCTTGTGCCTTTCAGTTTTAAGTTTGAAAACTGTACAAAAAGTGTAATTTCCCAATGATTTCAAAAACAAGTTACAATCCCAGCATTTCATCCATGAACACAAGACAGCTCCATCCCAAAACCTAAGATAAACACCTACGGTCGTCTGTATAGCAGGCTGCATGTGTATCACCCTAACACAACCCAGACCTGCAGTGATTTATCTTCGGCAGTTTTACGAGGCTTTCCTGGATGAGAGGTCACAAAGGTAACGTGTAGTGAGTTGGATAATACTCTCCATCTCATCTGGCTCTCCTTCCCTTTACGGCCCTTTGAAGGACTACCA
Organism: Notothenia coriiceps; assembly: GCF_000735185.1. Taxonomy (NCBI): domain Eukaryota; kingdom Metazoa; phylum Chordata; class Actinopteri; order Perciformes; family Nototheniidae; genus Notothenia; species Notothenia coriiceps. Next base: position 17,508 of record NW_011348508.1, read on the forward strand.
AGACTTTTTGCTTTAATTAAAAAAGGACTCGGTGCTAGAGCCACACAGCCAGCCCAAAACAGAGGCCTCACTGAGGCGTAACAGGCAAAAGTTCAGAAGTGTGTTTACAATAGGACAAAGATTATTTTCCATTGCTGGGTTTGATTGATTTGCTCACCTCGTGTGCTTGTCTAGCCTTTTCTGGAGGGATTTCCCACTATATCCATTAAGGACTCTCTAGGGTGGTTTATCGTTTTAAAAAATAATCTATTTTGTCACGTCCCCATTTAAAAACAGCCAGTGATTCACAGACACTTTAACGTGAGTACTATTTCTGTGGGGACAGGAACAGAAATGAGTGAATTTATCTATTTCACAGCTGCAGCCTCACTAAAAGAGATGTGTTCTTAATTTTTTTTGTCCTGACCACTTGAGGATCGGTCTATAACGGCAGACCTTCCCACTTGTGATTCTAACCTTTGTGTCGCCCATGCTCTCCGACTCAGACACCTGATAGGTGAGATCCGTCTCCTCGAAGCCCGTCGCGCTCATGCGCTGGTCCGTGGAGGGGTCGGAGCGTGGCGGCGAGTCCGGTGAGTTGAGGCACGTTTGGATCAGAGCTTTGCCCGTTTCACTCGTGATCATGGGTTGGAGTTTGCGCGTTGCAAAAGTGTAGACATGACCCGTTTCACTGGCCACGAGCAGCAGTACCTGGGTTCCCGTCAAGGTGGAGAGTTCATACGCCTGGGAAAGAGAAAGAAGAAGATTAAAGTATGTGGCAGAGAGCAAAGGCCAAATGTCAAGCTAGAAAGAAAGATATGGTTCACTTAATTGGGGCATGGGTTACCTTCATCAGTAATCCCTACTGGAAAGGGAATAAAAGAGATTGAAAAGGTGAACCTCTGGAGACAGAAACCCTGGCCAAGAAAACACAAGAATCTAAAAATACGGCTGTAGTGAACTTTGACGTATAGCACAAATGAAGCTAAAATAACATGAGATAAGGCTCCCAGAATAGAGAGTGTGATGTAGCTGAGAGACTGATTGCAGCTGGGGATTGGCTTGTAGAGGGTCGGGGGGGTTGTAGTAAGCCATTCTTGAAGGAGGACTCAAGGAATCATTCTTAACACCCAGAGGTAGCCGACTGTGAAACGTGAAGCAACACACACACACACACACACACACACACACACACACACACACACACACACACACACACACACACACACACACACACACACACACACACACACACACGTAAAGGAAAGGCCCATCGAGCATTGGGAGTGAACTCATGAGAAAGCCTTTTTATCTAAATGAGTAATAAGGTATGTGGAGGATGCCTCTGGTGCTGAGAAGGCACAGTGCCATTAGCGTCACCTTGGTGAGCGCTGTACAGTCGCACCTGGCTGATAGATGTGCCATTGGTGGAGGAGACGCATCACATTCAAATTAATCGCATTTTATTGGGCTGTTATAATACCATGCATTCACTCCATCATACTCAAACACTGTGTTCATTGTGGGCCCAATCAGGCCAATTAGTAGACACGATAAAGTTGATCAATTGTCTTCTGTGTGTTTTAATATGATGACAGAGCACAGATAGGCTAATGATGACTGCTATAGTGGCTCAAAGCTTGTTCCCACTGAGTATTTTAAAACTGTATTAAAGGAGGGGTTTTAAATGTGCACGAACTGGAGAAAAGCGTTACAAATAATTTCCGCCCCACTGCCTGTTAATGCCAAGCTACAGGAGCAGGTAATGAACTACATAGCTCCCTCTAGTAGTCACCCTTCTCTCTTCCATGTCCCTGGTGAGCTCTGCAGCTACAGGGGGGGGGGGGGGTCTCTCTCCAACAGAGCCTGGTGTTTGGCCAACTTCCAGGGCAGGAAGGGGCTAATTTGTCACCTTCACCGTGTGAGGTGGCGGCACAAAGCTAGACCCACACAAATGCTTTAATAACTTTCCTTGCTCTGCTGATTTTCTCATAAATATTCAGGAGTTCCAATTAGTCTGGCTGTAATTGGTACCTCTGTCTCCCAACCTAGACGCACACCCTGCCTATATATATATATATATATATATATATAAAATGAAGAACTTAGAAAGGCAAATATGTATGTGTAGTTGTGCATTTCAAAAATAGGCTTGTGACTAAAGAGTGACTGAACTGATTCTAGTTAAATCCCCCTCAACAACATCTGCTGATGTAACCATGCAAAGTCAAAAGTTGTAGCTTTCCAAAGAAGCCGACAGGAACGCTGGGCTGACCTTAAACAATGAGGTGACTAGTGTGTTGCCAGAAAATGAACAAACAACCATTTAGATCATCTTCTGATTGTCATAAAATAATCCTGACTTGTTCCAGCTTTGTTTCAGTTTCATATTGCTTTGGATACATAACTTTGGATTTTAGATGCCTTCATGTTTTAATTGAATTTGGAACCTTGGACAAATAACATAATTCAGGGCCTTAATATTTTTGGCTCCCTTGCTTTGTGTTCTGGAGGCAACCAATTGGAATGAAATCACAACTTAAGTTACTCTAGTGCTTCTCTGGTTATGACGAGACAAAATGTGTGCAATAAAAAAAACAGACTATTGAGGATAGTTACAGAAAGAGCAAACATGAAAATGTGCCTTTTACTGGACCAATATTGGAAAAGCAACCACAAATACTGACACAATTTGTATTGTGCCAACATTTACATACATGCAATCTGAAGCATACATAAGAGAACAAACAGGGATTCACTCGCACCATGCTTTAAAATGAAACAAGGCTCATCCTAGAAACCAGTTTGACAATGAATGAATCTTCCCACTCCACCCACCTCTCATTTTGACTGTGATGGTTGACACAGTGTGGGCAACATTTCCAGAAATCTCTATCCACACAGCGTGTCAAATAGTGTTCATGTTTCCAAGAGCCTACATAAAGACACCTCAGTTTCCACGACAACAGTCTGGGAAACATAGAAAAGACGAGGAATACAGCACACTACATGCGCCTCAAAGTAACAAATGAACAGTCTTGCACTAACCAGAGAGCATTGTGTTTGTTTAAGATCATAATTAAAAGTGGCTAGTACAGCCAAACAACTGCTGTGCTCCAGGTCAACAGCTGACCTCGTCTCCAGATAATCTACTCTGATGCCACATTGCAATATTTATCATGGCAGCATTTGTGTCTGAGGAGTGGATTTCTAATACAATTTTGCTTTGGTACATGTAGACTGTATTGGAAGCAATAATGACTAACATGGAGTTCTGACAACAGCTTGTGAGCAAAAACAACTAACAAAACTGAAACCAAGACAAGTCTTCACCGGATGATGCTTGTGTCAAAATGCACAGGGCCATGATGCATGCACAGACAGTCCCGGGCTCCTCTCGTCTGTCCCAGTGCTCTTTCACCGTCCTCTGATCCTGTTTCCCTGGGGTTTAGTCAGCTGTTGGCACCTACAGGCCCGCTGCTGTTCTCCACCACATGGCTGCAGCCTGTAAGCAGAGCCCTGCTTCACACTGACAGAGGAACAGCCTGTGTGCACTGAGGCTGCTGATGGGAAGCACTTCCAACAGCTATAGGCCTGTGAGTGTGTGTGTGCAAGTGATAGTTAATCTGGGAATCTGTGTGTGTTTGCGAGTGTGTGTCCATGGCATAAATAGAATTGTCATTTACCAAAGTCTATTTAAAGGCTGTCATGAATGTTCCTACTAACTCACATCCAGTGAGTCACTTTGTTTCACAATTGCTTTTGTTTTTTAGAATACATAACTTGGTATAATATCTAGCTTACTACTGCACATGTAATGTAGGCCCATGACAGGTGCAAAGGGCCTACTGTCCCACGGATGTTTTAATAATAAGGTGTAACTGTAACCTCACCCTTATAGCTGATTCCACGAATGCGATGTATCCAGGTGAAACAACACTCAAGTGTCACTCTAATCAAATGTTGTGTAGTTGGATGAGAGCCCAAAGCAACCACCCGACTCACCTTTTTCATTATACCGGTCTTCCTCTTGCTGAAGGTGGTGTAACGTCTTAACTTGTTGTCAATAAATTCCATTTTTATCTTCACTCGCCCACGTGTTTTCTTCCCCGGCTTTGCCCCTGCGACCCCGCCGGGCACCATTCCGTAACCCCCGGGAGGCATGCCTACGTCCTGCCCCGACACTGCAGCCTCCATCTCTCCTCTCTCCCGCTTCACCCCTCTCCTGCTGTCCCCGAGTGAACCCACTGGGTCATCATCGTCTCCGGAGTCCGAGTCATTATCCGAGCCGCTGCACAGAGGAGCGACATCTCTCTCCTCGAACCTGGCTCCGTGAGGCATACCTCCCTGGTTTAGCCCCACCATGTTGCCCTGCACGGCTGGCTGCAGGGTGGTCACCCCGGTCCCGTTCCCGGGTCTCACACCTCTCGAACCCCCTGGCCCATTAGCCCCTAGCATCCCGACGGCGTCTCTCTCCCCCTGTCTCCCGATACTCTCGACCACTGCTAAAGCTTGCCCTGCTCTAACCAAAACGGGACGAATCCCGCTTCCGACAACCCCCGAACCGTGTCCCGTGTTTCCCCTGCCAGTAGCTGAGCCGTTTCCAGATGGTGCCGATCCAACCCGGCTCGGTAACATTATATTCACTGAACCGAGTCTCTAAAACACCAGCCAACAGAGCTGGGGCTAGTTGTCTCGTAAATGGCCGATAAAACGCATGCACGCCTGGGCCACAAAATGTAAACAAACCACACCAGTTTGTGGGTTTGGAGACTCCAGGAAATAACCGAGACAAACTTTGAAAAGTGATGCTGCCCCCAAGACCCTTCAACCCCGGCTCAGTTTGGTTCACCCTCCTCCTCTATTTCCAAAACTCCGAGCACTTTCTCAAAAAGGAAAACGCGAAGTGCGCCATTGATGTCGATCCGCCATGTCACGTAGTCCACACTGTGAACTAAAAATGGCGCTAGTGTCGGCCTGAATGCGTTCAAATGCCTATCTTTACACCATCTACACCGCTATATCTATTTATTTGTGGTTCAGCGACGCATAAAAACGCGTATTTTTTTAATAGCGTTTACGACGGCGGAGTAATATTACAATCCGGGAACTACTTTCCTCCTTATAAAGAGATACAATGTTTCCTTATTTGGTCTTGTCTCTCCTTATTTGGTGAGTCACAGCGTCGCCTATTGATTGGCTGAGGCTTATCTGAGGCGCGCTGCCATTGGTCAATAAGGCGTGCTCATTGGAATACATACCAAAATGGTTGCGCGACCGACAACGTCACCGTGGACAGGCAGAGGCACCAAAATAACAAAACATTTAACTTTGTATTCCCTGCAGATTGTACATTTATACTATACAACATGTTTTCCCATGGTTTTTACGCCAAAATATAATTGCATTTATCTGTTTTGGCCTAAAGACTTGAAATTATCCTGTCAAAGGGATTGTTTTATGAGTTTATAAAAGTAGAGTAGTGGTCTATTGCTAAAGCTGTTGGAGTTTTTATAAAATGTACTTAAGATCTCAAATTATTTTAGCGATAACATGTTTAGGTTAATATTTTATCCTTGTTTGTGCAATTTTATATTATCTTTTTTACGAAAATATGGTACAACCTATACACTATCTATTAAACACAGATAACTTTGAAGACTGGGCCTGCATACATCACAATCATTTTTCTCAAGAATTGCAAATGCACTTTGCTGGCCAGCTAAATAAGGTCTATGACAACCTGTAATTACTTTATAACTAGAAAATATGCAAAAGCATGCAAGTTGCATTCAACAAGTTGTAGTTCCACATACCTATTGTAACTTGCATAGTTTTCACAACGTGCCTATTACACCTATGACATTTTGGTATGTCACAGCAGGAAAAGCACAGGTGTAAAAATGATATATTCTATGTCTGTATTACATTTAGCTGCTTTGACATCAGGTTCCTGGTATTGTGCACAATCACTGTCACTCTCAGAACACTTGAATAGAACTGAGCCATTGTTAGTGTTAACACCTGTGCTTTTCCTACTTTTATTAGTCAAACAACCTGTAGCAGGACAAGCACAGGTGTAACTAATAAGGCCTTGCTCTATTAAATTGTACCAGTACACCATAACAGTTAGTTAGCACATACACAACACCAGAACCCTGAAGCAGCCACATTTAATTCAGCCATTTTATTATTTACACATGCTTTTCCACTTGTGACACTTCTGGGTTTAAGTCCCATCACTGTAAACTCTACCAAATCTGAAATAATGCAGTAAGCCCCACCCATGTGGTGCTCAAGGCAAGTTCAAACAATTACAAGTTATTATATTTGAAAATAGTTTTCTTAACCAACATTTGCTAGGGGATTTTTGTTCCATAGTGTGGGATATAAATAAGAGAGCTATGAAAGCTTGTTAAGGTGCAAATCCTGTTATCACAACATCACTTTATTACTAGGAGTTTAAGTTTTATGAATCTCATTAAGATTTATCCTTAGTTTGTCAGAAAAGTAAGCGAAATCTAACAGAAACTGGATGACAAAAAAACATCAAACCACTAATAACTCTAAATGCATTATGATTTATCTTTGAGGATATACAACAAATCTTGCCTCTGGGCACCAAATATAATTTAAATTCAATAATGCCATATCCATCAAGGCAAGTAAAAACATTGTCAGTAATTTAAGACAACAAGTTATCCTCTTTTGCATCTATAAAAGGCCATGTGAGCATATTCAACTATAAACATAATTATAAGGGAACAAATATTTGGCAAACTTTGAGGATCAGATTTTAAAATACCTACTGAAGATGTAGACCTCCCTCTAGTGGTGAAAGAAAGAACTGTTGGACTCAGCAGTACAATTGAAAATAGTGCTTTTACAGCAACATATGCTTGATTTTACATAATACATCCCAATGTATGGCATTTACTGTCAAGTATTCCGACCACTTTGTTAAAAGCGTACCATAACTTCTAAGAGACGTACCTAGAGGCTTATTTACACACGCTAAATATCACCTTGCAGAGACTTGTTTGTGGTGGAATACCACTTGAGTGAACATTTCATCACCTTCATTATTTTTTACACATTCGTTTGTGTAGAAATACAGCTGCAAGCCAGATCTGTCTTAAAGACTCAACAGGTTTACAAGTGGCAATGTTTTTGAATGAAAGAAGCTAACATTATGGTTAACACTCAGTGGCGGCTGGTGGAAAATATTTTTGGTGGGGCTATGGAAATGGTGACAAAACCATACTAGGGCATTTAAAATCAGGAGACTAAATACGGACAGTGTGTGTGTGTGTGTGTGTGTGTGTGTGTCATACTTGCCAACCCTCCCGATTTTCGCGGGAGACTCCCGCATTTCTCCCGATTTCTGACAAAATCAGATTTACTCACGACTGTTTCCACTCGGACTTTAATACAGCTACACCATTGTTTGGTTTCCATGGTAGCGCGTCTCTTTAGCAGCGCGCGCAACTCAAAGTCTGAGAGGGTGAGGAAGATGAAAACTGAACAAGAATCGACAACTCGACCCTCTGATCACTCCTTTCCTATAAAATACAGGTCCAGCCCACACATATGCTCCATGGTGCCACAGGCATTGCCCTTACAACTACAATAAGCATGCAAATGTTAATCTACAGCTCCGGCGATCCACTAGCACCGGAGTCTACACCTGCAGACGCAGCCATCCCCTACTGTAGCGTCACCTTGGATACGAGTCCAAACAACTCAAAGACAGACAGGCCAGGGCGCTGAAAGGGCGCCCTTTGAGCATCAGATCTGACGACGCTGATTGGCTGAAATTATGTTTCGGCGGCATAGTTTACAGATAGCAACAGTCAGCTTGTTGGCTGCAGCTGCTCTGGCTGAGGGCTCCTTTCTACCGCCCGGACGAGAGAGGGTAATGATACACGCTGCGGCCAGGCAGGAAACATGTGACTTATCGGTAACTTTAGACATCGTAAAACAATTTAAAACGAGATTTTATTGTAGATTATACATTTTACTGATACCAACTATATAATATTTACCTTGTTCTTAAAAAATAAAAATAAAAATTAAAAAAATATATATTTTGGAAATGTGTTTTTTTATTTATTTTGAATTTTGAATGACAATCAAACATGTGGGAAGAGGGGGGGCGGCGCCCCTAGCGCCCCTATGGGCCGGCCGCCACTGTTAACACTAACGCTTCCCATAATCCTTTTCAGTTATTGTTAGACGAGTGAATGTGCTTCAGCAGCTGAATACCTATTTTAAAGTGTTTCTGTATGCATTCAAATGAAAGTGATTTAAAATGGTCCCTGCATGCATTTGCATTACCACAGAAAGATGGACTAGAATGCATTTAAATGTGTTTTTTTTATCATCTAGATAGTTTGAATTATTCAAAAGTCAATTTTCATACAAAAGAAAAAAAATATCACAGATGTAGTTGTCGAAGATGCATTGCTATTTTCAGTATTAAGACTGCAATTAACTAATGATTATTTCAAATTTAAATGTATCTGTCGAATATTTTCTAGATTAAAAGTTTGTTTAGAAAATGTCAGAAAATAGTGAGCATATCTAGCAGTTACTCCATGTACACGGTTATTTCTCTAGATGTCTTGTTCAGTCATTCCAAAACATAACAATATTCGCTTTAATTTGATATAAAACAAAGAAATGCAAAAAACTCCATCTTTGAGATGCGAGGGAAAGCCTTTTTTGTTTACATTCTGCATGAAAGATTACACTAATTATTGATCAATAATCAAAATTGTTGGCAATTATATTTTGATCCACTAGCTGATTTGTTTCAGCTCTAGTGTTAATAACAACACATTGGGTAAAAACACTGTGAACCTTTATTGACAGCAGCATGTATACTTTAGTATATATCTGTGATTATTGTGAACATTTGCTGAAGCAGATAAAAAAGGAGGTCTAGGTGTGAGTCCTAGCATTCATAAAAACATTACACTAAAAACAACGTATAAAAAAACAAGTTCATAAACAAAGGCCATTTGATTAGATAATGTAAAAAGGGAAACAGTAAAGATAATCCTTCATTTACCAGGCACTTAAATGAGATCTGGTGAGCCAGGGTCACTCTTTTGACCTTTGTTTTAACATATTCAGCTTTCCAGGCTGAACTGAGATGGACTGAATGAACACATAGCATCAGAGAAGTACCTTTCTGTTATAAACATAGTTAAAAAAAAAAAGACAGGACCTTCATTATAAATAAACAGGCACCTGCATGTCCTACTACACAACATGATAGAGATAAACAGGGATATTCTTTTTAAGTGAAGTTAGTGCATGGCTTCTACATTATGTACACATTGCCTGGTGTGATGGTCCACTCGGCAGCATTGCACAAAACAATTGGACCCGGAAAAGGAAAACTGTGATTGGACCTCTGAAGAAATTATGTTGCAGGTTAAACACAGTGATAGGCTGCATGCCTGCAACATGATTATGTGATTAAAACGGGTGTTCTTACCCATAGGCCGTGACCGATAAGCACCTCAAAGTTAATACAAACAGAACACACTCATAAAACTCCCACAATCTCATCTATTCAATATATTCCTTGGCTGTAAACTTGATCTTTTCTTTTTCATGTTCCTGAAGTGTTACCATAACACAGATTTCTTTTTCCACAAGTCTCCTCACGTCGCAAAATTATAAGCGTAACAGCCGACGGACCTTCATGCAAACCTTGTTCCACTTCTTCTTCTTTGAACGTACGTACACTGTAGCATGGGAACAGTTCAGTGGCACGCACACACACACACACACACATTTTGGGGGGGGATAGAAGCTGGATTTTAGGTTCAAGTAGAAACGCTTCACTGAAGTCCCACTTTTCCTTCAATATTCTTTCATCCTAGACAGAGCAGTGAACCTAATTTTCAAGGGGGGGTTTCATAAACGTCCAACAATGATTCCTGTTGATGGAGCCAGTTAGAGCGCTGTAACGTACTACAAAGCGGTCTGGGTGTGTGTGGGAGGGGGGGGGTGGAGTAGAGGCACTGAGGTTGTGAGGCTCTGTGAAACTCTGGGACAGAGCGGCAGGCGGGGTTGCAGTGGAGCCACAGCTTGGCTGGGGAGGGGGGGGGTCGTCCTTGCCGCGTTAAGGCAAACTCCCGTCACTGCTCACGAGAACCCGCTCACACAGACGTGAGTGTGTTTCCACTGCTGTAGAATAAAGGAGTCTGATCCACACGCCCGCTGTTTGAAATGCATATTAAAAAAGTTTCTTCTCCTCAACCCACTTCCCTGAAATGTGTGAGACTAATATTCCAGCATTCCTGTCTTTATTTTTTTTAAAGAAAGGAGGTCAGGGTTGGTGAGGGTCTTCTCAGACCTTGCTGTCAGAGGGCTGCTCTCCCAGCGCGTGGACGATTTCAGTGAAGGAGGGGCGCTCCTTCAGGCTGAGCGCCCAGCAGCGGGCCATGAGTTTGTAGATTTTGGAGGGACATCCGTCAGGCAGGGGCAGCTTCAGCTTCCCTGTCTGCAGACCTGCAGGGTGGGGGGGGCAGAGAGGGGAGGGGGTTAAAGCAGGACTAACAAAGAGCGGGTTGTTGATTACAAAGGCCATTCTTTGAGATTGCAGCACTAAGTTATAATATGTAACATTTATGCATTTAAAACGACGAGAACTAGGTTACGTTTTTTGTCGAATTAACATAATGAAATTGTCCCTACTGGTTCCAAAAACTTAAAAAAGCTGGGGTAAAATTTTTGTTTATGTAAGCCACAAGTTGTATCCCCTCTACAGATGCATTCACGTTGTGGTGTTTTGTACGGAGCCCCTAAAAAGGAACATAAAAAAAAAGAGAGAACAAAAAAAGTCGGGATAACGGGTTAGTATCTCGTGTGTACGGGAAACTAACCGGCTATCCCGACTTTTTTTTTGTTTTTTGAGAAAGTTACCGGTGCGCCATGGAGGAAGTGGAGCACACAGGAGGAGATAACCATTTAATTGCAGACTGTTATGTTTACGTGGGGAAATGACAGTGTATACATTATTTGAGATATATTTCGAGCTCAGACTTAATTTTATGGACATTACGACCAGGGGTGTAGAGCTATTTGTTTAAGCACCGTATTGGCAAAACAGGAGAGTCTGTAAACCAGTCTGCTTTGATCTATGAATTAATGTCCGTGACTCTCAGAGTACCTGCTGGTTTAAAGGGAAACAAACACTCAGAACACACACACACACACACACAGAGCGGAGCTGAGCAGAACACAAACAGACTCACATCAGGTGAACGGACATCTCCTTCATGAAACTAACAAAAGGGGGAGTAATCGAGTGTGTGCGTGTGTGCGCATGCGTGGCGGACTGGCCATCTGTAGAATCACAGAACGGCCGGTTGTCAAGGGCTGTTGACGGCCGGCACCGCCCTTACATTTTTATGTTTTTAAACAGCATCATTGAAGTTGCGCTGACAGGCGACAGAGGTGCACCGTTTCCCCGCAGCGAGGCTCCCCCACGTTGACAGTGCACTAGCACCCCCCACCCCCCCTCAAATAATGTATGCACTGTCATTTCCCCACGTAAACATAACAGTCTGCAATTAAATGGTTGTCTCCTCCTGTGTGCTCCAGTTCGCGCAGCGTTAACTTTCTCAAAAAAAAAAAAAAAGAAGTCGGAATAACGGGTTAGTTTCTAGTGCTCACGTTATCCCGACCTTTTTTTCTCTCTCTCTCTTTTTTCCATGTCCCTTTAGGGGCTCCGTAGTTTTGCCAGAAGCCGTCATAAACTAATTTAAATCAATTTTGAAGATTTTTGCCATGCACTTTGAAATCTTTTTTAACTATATATATTATATTCAGAAAGGGATTTTAGTCATCTAACGTCTGCATTCAAGTTCAGCGTTCCTTAGAAAGTCAAGTTCAAGCACTTTTTGAGCATTTCAAGGGGCATGTTTAAAGCACCTTGGAACTCTGGTAACTGACATTTGAATACACAATAAATGCAGACTTTTCATAGCTCTCCCTAAGCACATTAAATTAAATGCATAGACACAACCCAAATTATGTTTCACGACAACATTCTACAGAAAAATGCAAATTAAAGGGAAAACACAAGAAAGTTTAATGATTCAAAATGTGTCACTTTCACTATTTTAATCAGACTTTTAGTTTGGGAGATATACCATACCCTTAGCTTTTAAGATTTGACATTATTTTCATTACTGATGCTTTTATTTTATACTTCGTTTGTAATTAAGTCAGCATTTTATTTTTTATTTTTATTTGTGTGATGGAATTTGGCCTGCATGTTTGCATGAAAGGTGCTGACTAAATAAATAAAGTGTATTTGAAGGACCTTGTTATCTTGTCTGTTTCTGTGAATATGATCTAAAAAAGTCTTCTGAAGCTTCATACTGACCTTCCAGCACCTCGTCGTCGCTGAGTTTGGTATATGGCATCTCCCCGTGACTGAACACCTCCCACATCAACACTCCGAAGGCCCACATGTCAGACTTGGTGGAGAAATCGTCTTCAAACACAGACTCTGAGGGGAGCCAGCGCAGCGGGATCCATGCCTGCCTGTAGTGATAGTACTCACTGTAGCACACAGGAGAATGATAAGGGAACACCTCATATTAGCAGATGAACAGAGATGTTGAAGAACATTAAATCAGAACATTTATTAAAGTGCGTGATTATTATCAAACTAAGTCCCTTTCTACGGACCTGTTGTAGACGTCCTTGCTGAGGCTCAGCGCGGACACTTTGACGCGCCGCTGACTGTTGATCATGCAGTTTCGGGTGGCGAGGTCTTTGTGAACGAAGCGGTGATTGGACAGATGCTCCATCCCATGAGCCACCTGGGCACAGATGGAAACCTGAAGGGAAAGAAAACAACAGAGAAACAGTCAGGGTGAAGTGACTTTGAGAATACATTTAGAATGCAGCAGCGGTTACAGAGGTTAGCATTGGTTGCATCAGGCAGTTAGGAGTTATGCTGCTGTATGAGGGCCAGTATAAGAAAAGAGATTAATTACTAAATGACGGAGCTAGGGGGGGGATATATTACAAGAAAGAACTTTGAACATTTCTAAAGAAAAACCTTACAAATGTACAAGAAAACCATATCATATGCTGTGAGAATATAAAAATCATACATTTGTGTGGAAAAAAAGTTGGAAATAATCTGAAATCAAGGTCAAGAATAAACAGAAAGACCACAACGCTTCAATTTGTGTTGCACCAAAATGATGACTTTTAATCTAAATAAATATCAAAACACAGTCCAAACAAATCTCTGTGTTTTGGATCTCCACAGATCAAGAAACTGTCCGACAGGAAACCATGACTTCCAAGGATTTCATCTTGGCTTTTGTACGGATTACACAAAGAGGATCTAACGTCTTAATTAGAGGGCTTAGGTTAATTTTTCTTGACCTTTGGGTGGAGCCAGGTTAGCCCACGGTTTAGCTAAGCTATGCTAACAGTGTCCTGGCTGTAGCTTCATATTCAGTGTACAGCCATGAGAGAAGTACTGATCCAATTATCTAAGAGTGTAAAGTGTCTAGGGAACGTGATATTTACAAGAAACGGGAAAAACAACAAATAAACTCCAACAATCTTAATATGCTGAATCCGACATACATTTACATTTTCTTATGTTCAAGCTAAATAGTGTGCAGGATGAAGAATGCTGGGAGCTGTACATTAGGGAACAACACTTACTTTGGTCTTGGTGCTGATTGGCTGAGATTTGACCTTGTCATCTTTGCTTTTGGAAATTCTCAGGAACTGCTTGAGGTCTCCCTGGTGTGATAAAAACAGAACAAATTGTTACATCTGCTAACTGATTGAACACTTCTGTGTGTCCTTCTCTGTGTGTTCTCACCAGGTCGTAGTACTCCAGGATCATGTAGTGCGGCTCGGCCTCCCTGCAGAGCCCCAGCAACCGCACCACGTTGGCGTGGCTGAGCTTGGCGAACATCTCTGCCTCACGGCGGAAGTCCAGCTGCAGCTGCTCGTCTCTGCTCTGCAGGCTCTTCACCAGCACCACCGTCTCCTCCTCGCTCTCCTCCATACCCTTAGCTTTGCACAGCAGCACCTCGCCAAACTCCCCTTTGCCTGAATGAGAAAAGAAACAACCAGATATTAGCTCAGAGGTCACAGACAGTCGTTCTCAGAGGAGGATTGTTTAAGTCAGCGTACCTAAAGTTGTGATGGTTTGTAGGTTTGCTCGGGGAAAGTGGAGCTTATCGTTGTTCACATGGCTGTGGCGTTTCTCCGTTGTTGCTATGGTACCCATGTTGGTGAGTGCCACTTCTTCCTGGATCTCAGCAGTGGTGTGGCCATTTTGTTGAATGGCACCCCCTGACAAACACAACACACATCCCACAGGGTCAGAGGAGATATGAAAGGGTATTAAAAGGAACCAATATAGGGAACTACGTCCCGATACAGTTTCCTTGTCATAACAAAGCAATATCCGTTTCTCTGCACAGCCAAAAATTAAGTTGGTATTAAATGTAGAGTAGAGACTCTTTTTTAGATTGCCATTTTTGCAGCACTGTTAATAGTAAATCAAACTGACTTAAAACGTCACTACATATTAATTTTCATTAAAAAGGGTGAAAGATATTGTCGTATGCTGAAACTTAATAAAAAAGGAGAAAAGGAAATTATACTAATTCCTAAAGATGCATTTTCTAAACTAAAGCCAGTACAACACTCAAACAGACAAATTCTGAAAACTGAAATCAAATGTAATGAAAAAATAATTCAAATGTCTAACATTGGTTCTGACATGTTCTAAAAAACCTGTATTTTTGCAGCTGCTCCATTTCCTTAATAACTCACTAAGAATTAAAAATTATTTGTATGCATACAGAGAGCTGAGTTTGTTTAAATGTCACTTCTACAGTGTAAACACTTCACTCAAAATACAGACAGCTAATTTCTCAACAATTTGAAAGGAACCTGCAACACATGTTTAATGCAATACGCTAGGCAAACACAAGATGGCAGCAGATATCCTAAACCTTCCACAACGCACTGAGGAACATGAATTGAGGGGAAATCAACCCCTCCCATCAATAACCCCCTCGCTGACTTTAGAACTGCCTAACCACACATTCAGAAAGCCTCTCCTCCAGCACCGTACCGTTGAGACACTCCATCTCAGGCTCCTCTCCGTCTTGGCCTTTGTCCAGCCTTTTGGCGTTGCGTCTCTTTTTGCAGTAGAACATGAGTCCCAGCACGACGATGATGTAAGCCACGGCTGCTCCCACCGACAGGCCGATGGTCTGGATCATCTTGTAGGGAGCCTTGTCCTCCACTTCGTCAAAGTTATGCATAGGTTTTTCTGTCGGGCACAGGCAAAAATGATGGTCAACTAAAAAAGCTCTGGAACAGTACAGGATGTGTTTCTATTGGCTAACGCTCCAACAAACTGTACATGACAGGCTAAGGGGCGGGACATCTTTAAGTGGTTGACCAATCACAACAGAGCCGGCCAGCTAACAAATCAGAGCAGACTGGGCTCTGGTTTCAGACAGAGGGTGAAAAGAGGTGCTGCAGCACAGGCAGTATGAGAACAATAAATAATTTGAACATTAAAGCATGGAGACATGTCACGGTATAAGAACACAATACAATTGTGAAACCTTTAAATGAGCATGATAGGGCCCCTTTAAAAATGGTATGGTTTTACTGTTAAAAATCCTCTACAGTAATGATGTGCAAAGTTAAATCAATGCATCAACTGTTAAAAAACTGTCGGACAACTATTCTGCCCTACTGAAGCAGTCAGCAAACACTCATCTGTTTTGTTTAGGCATTTGCATTGGATTTGAACACAGTTAAAACCATAATACAAAACATACAGTAACCTCATTTAACTACAAATCATTTTGTCTGCACTGCTAACACTGGCTTTGCAGGGCAGAGCTGTCACGCTGACCCTGCCAAACATTTGAATTGTCTCCTACTTTAAACTAATCTGGATCCTGCTACTTTGGGAGAAAATGATTGGTATGGGAGACTCATGCGAGTGTGTGACTGTGATTTTCAGCATCAGTCAGCACACAGAGGGCCACAGAGTGAGGCTTTATTAGATCGAACGTCTGCCCGATCCCCTCACCTCAGTGACAGCGGCGGTGTCAGAGACGTGGCTGCGCTTATTAACCTGTCGAAACGCACGACAGGCGGAGGGTGGAGGTTTAATTAAAGCTTAATCCGCTACCTGTGACAGTGGCTAATGCTCATGTGTGCTCCTTTGTTCCTGATATAGGGAGCCTGTGTATATACGTCAGTGTGTGTTAGACTCACCCACTACATAAAGCTGAGCCACGCGGTCTTTGATGCTGCAGCTGTTTCCCGCCACACATGTGTATCTGCCCGTGTCATCTGTAGTCACATCTGTAATCACTAGGGAGCCATTTGGCATCGTCTGGAACCTGGAGGAAGAAAGAAGGGACGGAGAGATGTAGTGCGTTCACAATAAAGTCCATCAACATACACACACACACACATTTACATTTCTGACGGAATGCACGAAAACTGGCCAAATATAGATATTCTATTTTAGTCACTTTATTCTACATTTCTCATCTTAAATTGTTCCCAAAATGTTTACGCAATACAGTTCCTGTAAAAACATTAAATTGTGCATGAATTGAGCTCCTCCAAGTCGTAATTGTGCCTTTTCCAAATAAGTGCAAGGCTTGTATATTGCTAAGGCCACATTAAGTTGAATGTGACATGAGCAAAAAGCGCCCTGAAACAACTAAAGACTCAAAAGGCGTAAAAGCATTAACGTTTTTAGGTAAGACTACAATTTAAATGTTTTATTTGTTGTACTAAATGTAGCGAGAGGCTGACATCTGTTCATGAATCGTACAAAAGGTTTGGATGTTCTTGCATTAGGCCTGTTATATTCAAGTGTGTAATACTATATTAGCACAAGCTAAATCTAGAATCAATGCAAAGACATGTGCAATCACAAACTCCACCAGGTGTCTCATTTACCTCACAAAATCTTCCCAAATGTCCCAAATTGGGATCAATAAAGTTCTATCTTATCTTCTCTTATTTACCTCCTGTTCTTACTGATGTCCAGCGTCTTGTCTTTGACCATCCAGTGGATGTGGGGCTCGGGGTCTCCGGTGGCCTGGCAGTGCAGGATGGCAGTGTGGCCCTGGTACACCGTGGTATTCTCTGGCTCCAACTTAAAGCGAATGTACACTGTATGTGCACAAACACACACATGGACACATTGGTTAATACAACCACAACTGGTCCGTAACATTTCCTTCACACACTGTGTTGACTGTGGTTACACTATAAAACCCAAATGCTATTTATTACTGGGCAATAAAAGTGCCACCAAGTACACAATAAAGGCTGCAGTGTGTGCCACTTGATGAGAATGATCAATGACTCAGATGTGCTGCGACCACAAGTGTGTGACTGGTGACTAGCATGGCAGCATGGCCCTGTAATGTAAGCTGTTTACCGGCCACTATGAGGGTCACCAGGGCCCTGATCTCCCCCTGCAGGCTGTTGGAGGCGATGCAGGTGTAGTTTCCGGCGTCGCTGCGGGTGACTTTGGTGAAGTGGAGCTGGCCGTTCCTCTGCTCCACCCGAGGAGGCAGCTCTCCTCCGTCTGCAGGGGGAGACAGAGAGACACAGGGAGGGGG
>NW_011348508.1:35184-40288 GCF_000735185.1 Notothenia coriiceps
GGGGGGGGGGAGGGGTGAGGCTGGTGCTGCATGTGGTTAAATCGACTCCATCACAGCAAATGCAGATGAATGGGGGAAATGATCCATGATGATGAGCTTTCCTCACACTCTGTTTATTGCAGATTCTGCGCATGGTTCTACACGTTACTGAGGAAACCTCTTTTATCATCATTAGAAGAAAAAGGAATATGAGGTGCGGCTGCATTTTTGATGAGAATTCTTCTTAAGAGTGATACAACAGTTAATTGTAGTTCGCCCACTAAATCTAAAACCCATATTCTTCCATGTTTCTTATGTAGATTGATGTAAAGTCGTTTAAAAAGGCATTACATATGTTTGTCTTCTCTTGAATATAATGGAATCAGATGGCACTCGGCTTGTGATGCCGAAGCACCACAAAAATACATTTAAAAACCCAACAGCATTGTTATTTTCATAAATAATTACCTGGTTATTCAAGATAGTCCACAGTCATGGTGTGAGCAGTTTCATATAGAAACAGTTTTCTTTCTATCGAACTACAGGTGTCAAAAAGTATGAGTAGGTGTACATGCACGCTTGCTTCTGTACATTACAGAGAAAATAGTCCCTACGTGAAACTGCTCACAACAAGGTCCATGGATTATCTTGAGTGACCAGGTTATCATTTCTGGAAAGAGATAAGTTGCTTTTATTATTATTTGTTGCCACTTTAAGTGTGCACTCGTTCTATTATATTCAAGAGAAGGCATACATCTCTACAGCAGCTATCCACAACGACTAGCAACTCCAGCTAAGTATACTTGATCGATAAATAGCCCTAAAGATAAGAGAGAAAACAAGACGTTTTTTTGGGTGTGCTTTTTAAGCTTGGCGTGGCTAGCCGTGGCATGCTCACCTGCTTTGGTCCAGCGGATGGTGGGGGTCTCTCTGCCTTTAGCCGAGCACTGGATGGTGATCTCGTTGTCCAGCTCCAGGCACTGAGAAGGCTGGGGGGTGGGGGTGAACTTCAGCTTCTCTGAAACACAAGTCAAAACACCACGCACATTACACATATGATAAACCCAGAGAGAGGGCGGCGGCTGGGTCAAAGCCTCTTTTGTGCATCTCAGCCAGCACATGAAATCACAGTAATCTGACGCACTTCATGCTCAGACACATTCATGTACACACAGATCAGATGAGTGTGAGTCTATCAGAGGCTGAGATCATATAAACAGAGATTGCAAGACGAAACAGTGACATGTCAGGCAATTTATCACGGTGATCCTATAGCTGATAGGGATTTATCAAATCAGATAATGTGCAAAAATGGAGGCAAGAACAAAGCTGACGTGCATGAGTCATATATTACACCTCTGTGGGTGTCCTGCAGTGTGCCCAGAGACAAACATGGACATGCTCTTCCTATTTCTGGAAACACTCACAAGCCCAGAGGCATGACCACATTTGTTTTATATTTTCCCTCGACAATGTATTACTCATTACGCCCTGGAAATGATTTAACTCATTACAAATCATCTGTGTGGGGGATAATGGCTTCAAATAGCTGCTTAGTGGACGCTCCGAGGATAATCTACTGTATATATTGATCAGCTGGTGAATTCCCCTCGAGGCTTACCGAGCACAAAAACGCGCGCCTGCCCAGAGAGTCGGCCGCCCTCCGTCTTCGTTTCACAGCCGTACATCTGCTGGTCGTACACCTCCACGTTGTTTATCCTGAGGGTGCCGTTAGGGAACAGCTTGAAACGAGAGTCCTAGAAAGAAAAGAGGAAAACAAATACATTCAAATATCTCTATCTAGGACATTTGAGGGAAGGAATTGCTCAACATATGGATAGATATCTGGTCAAAATATTGTTAATAGCCAGCAAAAAAGCAATCACTAGAATGGTGCAAGTTGGAACCTCCTACGGAGGAACAATGGGAAGAGATCGTAGAGGAAATCAATAAAATTTAAAAACTGACATATCGGTTGGGGCCGCAAGAATCACAGTTTGAATACAAATGGGGGAAATTGACAATATGTAGGAAACAAACAAGCGACAAGGATTACCAACTACTTTGTAAGAGGGGCTGTAATAACAATTGGACGAATGGGAATGTGACTGCGTTTTCTTCATTTGAAAAATTGTTATCGTTATAACTATGGCTATGTTGTTTGGGCATGTACATGTGCAATGCTGTTTTGAATATTTGGGCAAATATTGTCCATGATAAAAAGACACTTTCATCTGTGTGGTGTTTTAGTTTTTGGTATCTGACCTCTGGTGTGAGCAAGATGTTGTTTCGGAGCCATGTGACCTCAGGTTCAGGGTTGGCCTGAGCGTGGCAGTGAAGGTAGCCGGGTTTACCCTCCTCTAGCTGGCTGTCCTGAGGCCTCAGCACCCACTCTGGGGCAGCTGTGGACACACACACAGAAATGTGTTATATAAGCATAGACATTCTACACCAGTACAGTACACACAGAATAGCTCCTCAGCTGCATATACAGTCCCTTAAAGGAATACACAAAGTGTTAGTGAGCTTGGCCTGTGGTCAGTCTAAACATAGACTCCATTTATTATCTCTGTGTATCTGGTAGATGCTCTCAGTGTTCCCAGCATGCTCCTGACATTAAAGGCTTACTGTAATACAAAGCGCAC
The DNA here is from genome assembly GCF_000735185.1 of Notothenia coriiceps. Classification (NCBI taxonomy): domain Eukaryota; kingdom Metazoa; phylum Chordata; class Actinopteri; order Perciformes; family Nototheniidae; genus Notothenia; species Notothenia coriiceps. The sequence continues at coordinate 37,809 of NW_011348508.1, forward strand.
TTCAATGACCTATGCTAGCCCATATTGGCTGGTTTATATTCATTTGATTTCATTAATTTTTGGGTTGCTATAAAAAACTAAAACTCAAATAATTACTTTTATTTTAGTCACAAAACATGGATTTTAGAAGATGCCTAAAATAAGGCAGCAGAGCCAGAGATATACTTGATCTTCAGTAGGTGTGAAGCAATATATAGGGATTGATAATAGCATTGTCATAATCATTATCATGTTTATTATATATTTAAAATAGAATAATCTTTGTTCTCTTTTTGTCTCCTTCAAACAGAAAAACATCAAAATCAAAATCTCTAATATCATTTATTGTTTTTAAATATTCTGATAATATCATTTTTGTAAACTCTTCTGGACACTGTCATCCTTTAGAATCAATCTGATATCTGACATAAAACCCCCTGTTCTCTAGTAAGCCGGATCCTTCCTTTCCCATAATGCTTTGGTAAAGCATCTTTCAACAGTTCTCCTAAATGACCATTTATTTCAAAGCCCAAGCAGCTACTAATGCTTGTTTTGTAAATGTAAGATTAGCTGAGACTGAGGCTTTTTTTTCAGGCATTATAAAACAGAGGTTTTGTTCTCTTGTGAAGGCTAAAACAAACGTAATGTGTGAACATCATGCAGCGGCGTGTGTTCGACTCACTGGCCACGGTGAAGGTGACCTCCTGGGTCCTGCGTCCCGCCCTGTTCTGGGCCACGCAGGTGTATGTGCCCGAGTCCCCTCCCTCAGTGGGACGGAAGACCAGATTCAGGCCGTCCTGGTACACCCTGCCCTCCGTGGGCACCCGCTGACCCCCCCTCTCCCACCACACCTCGGGCTCGGGTCTGCCACGTGGGGGGTGGCAGGCCACCCGCTGCAGGGTGTCCGCTGTGAAGACCTTCGACATTTTTGGTACCATGACGTCGATCTCTGTTGTGGGAACATCATTTTTCAGCATGAAGAAGCAATTTGAGTGCAGGGTAAATTGATTCACACAAAGCCAGTGATAATCATCAATCTGCCTTCAAAGCCACCGAAGCGTTACGGATTCAGGATTTCACAAGCAGCCCCCACGCACAGATCCGTCTAGTTAGGAAAAGTGCTCTGATTTGTAGCGCAGGGCGCAGTAATTAGAGAGCAAAGCGCACAGTAGTTTAACTGGGTATATATAGGTTGCACGGGAATTATCTCGGGTCTGGGTGAGGTGGGTCATATCAAAACTGGCAGCCCCTTATAAGGAAAGTGGAATGTGATCTGTGGTACAAAGACTAACAAGACCTCCCACTACACTGTGGTTTAATACTGCGAGTCCCAAATGGAAGTCATTAATACTTTATTGGCCGACATTGCTCTGAAAGCTGGTCAGTGGCCGCGACCTGCTAAAGACTAAGATCTAAATCGATTAATGAACAGAGGAAAACACACATTTCTCAGCAGATGAAAGGAAAGTAGATCTGGGAGAAAGAAAGAGGAAGGGGGGGGGGGTGAAATAAATGAGGTGGAGCCGCGATGGAGTGACTGTTTCAACTTGTCCCTCAATAATGAATTCTACTGTGACACAATCCCCTATAATGCCCGCGGGGATTACCATCAGATTAAGTGAATTAAGGTATTTAAATGGAGCTGTGGTTCACTGGGTTAAAACTGCAGATCCAGTCGTAGCTCCTTAATCCCAAACCCTTGGGGAAAAAAGGGAGCTGCTCGAGTGGAATAAAGTGATCGGGAGAACTCATAGAAACGCATGGAAATTCAAGCTCTAAGCTTACACAAAATATTTGACTTGCATGCACATGCATTTCAAAATGCCGGCCGATTAGTAAAATGAGACGATGCTACCGATTGTTCCGGCTTTAAGATCAAGCCGCCATTTAAAACATTGGTTTAAGTAGTTCTCTTTGGAGAGCAGGCGCGGTTATTTGCTTAAAGGTCCCATGTCATGCTTTTCTGGTTATTACCCGTCCCCTTGTGTGTTATGTAGCTTGTTATGCATGTAAACGGTCTGCAGAGTCACAAACCCTCAAAGTACACCCTGTAGCGAGTAAAACTCTAACACAGAAAATACCTGTCTATGCTGCCCCAGAACGCCTCGTAGGAGATTTCTCTTTTTCAATTGTTTACTTCTTGGGTATAGTGACGTATCTCGGGTATAGTGACGTAACGTTACATCCGCGGAGCCGTTACGTTTGGACCAATCCGCGGACTTCCTCACGCACACCACTCGGCGGGACGTTGCGAGGCTCGCTGCTGCGAGGAGCGGGACACTGTGAGCTGGCTCACTGGTGTGGGGTCTGCGAGACAGCGAGACACCGCGGAACTCAGCCTGGGCACACACACAAACTCCCAGCCAGGCTGCAGGTGTGTGTGTGTGTGTTTTGGGCTGGGTTTCGCTGTGTCTCGCAGACGGCCACTGGGCTCACAGGGAGCTCCAACAAGCCGTTTAGGACAGAGAGTGAACACACATACTATACAGAGATGCTGTATG
>NW_011348509.1:0-7763 GCF_000735185.1 Notothenia coriiceps
CGAACTATGGATAAATCAAAGAAAAGTACCGGAGGAACACAGGATTTAATTCTGTGTGGACAGAGTTATATGCTTTCACAGCAAACGATGCTGATTTACCGGTATGTTTGATATGTAGAGAGAAGATGTCAAAGGTGCTGCACTGCAGCCTTTACGTATCGAGAAACAACGGGAACAACACGGAGAGGAAGACAGCTGACGATCTTCAGTCATAATTCAATGAGGTATGTAATTTATTTCAGAAAACACTTTTTGTTATATTCCATGGAATGCTCTTAACATCCCGATAGCAATGAATATATTAAATGCTTTGACAATAAATACATACAAAAATTTATCTCTGGAAGCCGTAGCGCTGTAAAAAGCAAGACCAATCATCTGAGCTGGCCCGGCTAAAATAACTGGATGGCCTACCTGCCTGTCAGCCTGTCAGCCTTCCATCTGTGCACACATTTATCTCGTGCCTTCATTGGTCATGTGCGCGTTCGTGTGTGTTGGAGGAGGGGCTCTGTGAGGAAGTCTGAAGGAAGAGGCATATTTGTTCCGGTTGTGTATTTTCAAATTCTAGCGCACTCGAGCTGGTTTCTCCATTCTACCTACCCTACCTTTAACTATTTTTAGGGTGCAGCTATATGTTTTATTTATTTCAAAGTGGGCCCATTTTAATAATATTTGTTTTTCCTTCAAATGTGCAGAGGACTCCCCAAGTGCTGTGTTTAATTTATTTTAAAGTAGGCCTATGTATTATTTTTAATTCTCCTTATAGGAGTTATTTGTTTCTTATTAGAGGTTAACAGTTTTATATAATGTAATAAATAGCCTAATACATGCAAAAAAAAAACGTAGTTTTTGTCTGATATAGGCCTAACAATAAATACAACTTTATTAGCTATCAAGCTATGAAATATGTTTTGCGGCTCCAGACAAAAAAATGTTTTGGAAAAAGGAGCAAAATGGCTCTTTTGGTCAAAAAGGTTGCAGACCCCTGCTCTAGACCGACAATTTTTTGGAGCTGGAAGTGAACCGGATTCCGGAACTAGGAGGCGGCGCCTCTGCGGTGTGAACAGGAAAAACCGGTACTTTTCAGGCTCCAGCTCCGAGCCGGAGCTGAAAACGCGTTGGTGTGAAAGAGGCAGTAATGTTATAGTTAAAGTTGATGGAAAATATTTCCCTGCAGTTTCATTTATAATTTTGAAAGAGGCCAGCCATATTATCTTCCCGGAGTCACCATTGTTTTGATTGTTGCTGCTGGCATACAACTCGGAAATATGATGCCGTATATGATTAGTACAACGTTATGTTTTTTTTTTTTTATATCGTGCGACAGATATTTTCCTAATTTTGGTTATCTTGGGAGTTTCAGAAGTGTCATAAAAAACAACGGTTGGAACAAACGTCTTAATGATATTTTATTTAAACATGGAGGCTGCTGTTTGGTTTTCTTTTGTGCTGCTCTTATTTGTGACATGTTATTTTTCCTGATAGACTCAATAACACACACTTAAACCCACAAGTGTTTGAACCCTCTGAACATTGCTCTCCCTGCCAGACCTCCTTCAGTGTGCTAAAGCAAAGAGGCACTGCAATCCTATTATTTTGCCCAATGGCATTTCAGCACAGAGAATACTCGACAAAATGTCCAGTTCAATATCAAGTGCGTGACAGTGTTGTTTGTCAGATGATATCACTTTCTTCAAAATGTCCATTGGCTAGCAGACTGAAATATGTCACTTCAGCAGAGACGTGATGAGGTCAAAAGCCGTCCAGTAATACTGACAGACTCAACACTGCAATATGAATAAGCCAACAGTTATCGGGGATTCTTTGCATATTGGGTTTTATTTTAAATCCAACAAACATAGGCACAGAGACATGAGAGGAAGGATGATTCAGTCTGTGCTCACTGCCATTGTCGCTGCCAGTGGGGAATATTACTCTACAGTCAAGCTTAACAGCTGACCAGATCTATCTCTGTCTGTCGCTCTCTCTTTCCCTCGGCTTTTTTTGGATTTGAGGATGTGTTTATGACGATGCGCTTCATATGACAGATTTTATATTAGAGAAATACCAACTCAAATTATGAATGTGGCTATGGACAAATCCTTACATACAAATCTATTATGCAGATAATATATTATAAAGATCCAAAGAACATCAAGTCAAAAAATCATATTCATGAAGAATTTGCTTCTTTTTATGATAAATAAAAAAAAATACCTGCAAACATCAATGAGATCCAAATCGAAATGAAAATAAAATCCTATGTAATTTCTATGAATGTAATGATCTGTTTCAGGAAAATAACGGGTGGGAAATGGAAACTCCTTCTGAAGGGAACACATTGATTTGAATGCACATAGTTGAGCTCACAAACACTATTCTATGAACATATAGGTTCACCTACTGAATAAAAAACCGGATACACGAACCAAAGAAAGTGAAAGCCATAAAGCAGATTCAGGCAGTATATAGATTCACACTTAAAGTTCCTACAGAACAGCACAGCTCACAGAGAAGAGATAACATCTGATCCTTTACAACAAACACTATGCTCTTTTAGATTTTTTTTTGTAACATTGTAATTATGGTAGTATTCCCCATTTTTAAAGACATGTGTAAGTATTCAGATTTTATTTATTCACGTTACCGTAAGGGAATATAATTATCTTTTTTTGTATCCTGGTAATCCCATAACAAGTAATTAATTGCTCCCCAATGTTGATGTAGTGTATTAAAATGAGGTAATATTGAATATGTTTAAGTTGTACTTCCCTTGAAGACTTCTACATAATATAATTGTATTTCCCCCCCCCCCCATAATATATGTATAAGGCATTGCATCAAAACAAATCAGTAATTAAAAACTTTAATATCTGATTTATATTGTTTACTTTGCTGTGAATACAATTTGTTTTAATTATTATTCTGCAAAACATATTATTGGGAATCATTAAACAAGGTAAAAATGTTTGCCTGTTGGCTAAGATAATGAGTAGGAGATGATATGGTCACTCATTTCCAGAACAGAACGTAAACATGACTTAAACGAATGAAATGAATGCAGCTTTTGTGTTTCAAGTGCAATGTCTCAAGCTCAGCCAAGGCTACAAGCTGCTTTATGAAACATTAACTTATCTAAATTAATTTGCTTTGTACCCATGTATTAACCCTTAATGGGCAATCACATATCAACACTGTTATTACAACGTTTTGCACTGTTGTCACACATCTATTACACCCATTTTACACTATTATTAACCCTACCACACTATTATTATGAGACCAATATTGCATGTCAGGTCACACCATACTGTTAAATAAATATGACACCAAACACTGTAATTACATTGTTATAACACACCTTTTACACATGGACACAGCCTGCCAAACCATTTAAGGGTAGATGGCGTTATCGACCACCTCTTGTTACATCCTGATTTTTAAATGTTATGCTAATCAGCGATAGAAATTCAGTCCCACACTATCGCAAACTATTCTTTTACAAACATTTCTGAACACAGTTTTGGTGGCTTGAAAGTTTCAAACACTGCTGATTTGAAACTTTTCAAAACTGCACAGGTTGCAGTGTTTTAGTGAGTAGGAGTTCAAACAGCACACACAAAAAGAGAAGAAGGAGACTGCTGCTGGATGGGATAATGATCGTGCAGCATGCTTTGGAGATGTATTAGCAGGGATGAGAAGAGGCTCCTCCATTTGAATGATATGTTCATGTAGGAGATAAGTGTGTGAATATCTGTTATATTGAATGTGGAACTCTTGTTCATTTTGCCTGGGCCCCCCTTGAGACACAACGCTCCATAAAAAAAAAGCCAGTGTGTGATGAACACGTTTAAATAAGGCACTTCTCCTGTGACACAAAGACAGCTCTTAGAGTCGTTGCCTTGAGCTGTAAATCCTTTTTTTCTCTTCCTCCCCCCCCTGAAGGCGTTTTAAACTGATTGATGTTTACATTATTTTAATCCAATGGACTGACGCGTTATTGGAAAGAGGAGTGATGGATCTGGACGTGCAAGACTGCATTGATCAGTGGGAGAAGGGAGGTCGGAGTTGTTTCCCCGAGGATCCCCCTGACACGCACGCACGCACGCACGCACGCACACACACACACACACACACACACACACACACACGTGCACGTTGTTGGCAATGCAAGTGAGAACTCGCAGCTCTCTTGCTGAGAAGTTTATTCCCGACAAGAGAATCTGCTCCCACTGCATCACTCTCTCAGATGCATTGCGTCTGGATGCTCTGGCAATGCATGCGTAAAGCAGCCGGTTCTGTGCGTAGAACCACGTCCCACCCGTGCATTCTGAGTGGCACAGACTCGCTTTAACAACAGGGCTGATCCATCTCTACAGCGAGCCGGTGCATGGCTGCGCGCAGTGTGCATCAACTCGGAAGCAAGACGGATTAAGTGTGTCGGAAAGAGCGCACGAAAAAAGAGAGCGAGGAAGGGAACGGCGGTAAGCGCGCACTCGAGCTGCTAAGAAGGATTTTTTTCTTTCTGGGACGCGCAGAGACACACAGCGCTGCTCGTGAGACAGCAGACAGAGAGGAGCAGGAGAGGAGGACGCACACACAGAGACAAAGTTATCTGTCGACATGAAGTATGGTTTCAACACATATCCGCGTTCCAATTTAATGGAAGTTTTGAATATTTAAAGCAAGGAGGAGAATTATCCCCAAGGATCACCCATGGATTTCGGCGAGCCAGTGAGATATCCAGTTATGATTTGGGTCGCATTTCTACCTTTTTTGGTTTCGTGCGCTCACGGGAACAGGACCGTGCAGGTGCCTTTCTTCCACGGCCATGTGTTTGAGAACTCGTCTCCGGGGTCGCGGGTCAACGGACTGAGTGTCCCGTTGAAGCGGCTCAACTCGGAGCGGCTGTGTGGTACCAGGGAATTTGCGGCGCACTTTAAACTCCTGGGAGACGGGAGCATGAATTTCCGGGTCTTTGCGCACAACAAACGTGGGCATATTTTACTCAAGACTTCTGCGGTTCTGGATCGGGAGGAGCGGGGTGAATACGCGCTGAGTCTCGGGTTGTGTTGCGGTCAATCCGCGGGACTCTCCCGGGAAGTGGAAGAGCAGTCCCCGGTTGTCACTGAGGTGGCGTCCATCAAGGTGGACGTCCTGGACACCAACGACCACCAGCCTACTTTCACTGGGAATGATGTGAAGCTGAGCCTGGATGATGCAACTGCACTCCGCACGGCGATCTACACGGTGACCGCGCGGGACGGCGACAGCGGTAAGAACGCGGAGCTCATCTACTTCGCCTTGCCCAGGAACGGGAGTTTCTATGCGGTGCCCAAAACCGGAGACATCCTCCTGGTGGACTCCATCCTCGGTCTGGATGAACCGATTAAGTTTAAAGTGTTTGCCCGGGACCGCGGATGGCCACCTCGCACGAGCCAGGGTAAATATGTGGAGATCAGTCCACGCCAGTGGCCTGTGGCGCCCTCTCTGAACACCCAGCAGGGGGGATCGCAAATAAAAGTGCCAGCGAGAAGGTCCAGGTCAGTGCTGGAGTCAGACAGCCCCGTTTTAATCAACGTGTCCGAGGACGCAGGGATCGGGTCAGTGGTGATGAACCTGAACCCGGTGAGGTTTCAGGCCGCAGCGTTTGAGCTGGTGGAGCCCGACGCGGAGATCTCACCGGTGAGCGTGAGCCGGGACAGCGGGGATATAGTGATATCACGGAAACTGGACCGAGAGACAGAGCCTCTGGTGGAGATCAGCGTCAAAGTGCAGGACAAGAGAGGTGAGCGGACACGCGTGTGTGTGTGTGTGTGTGTGTGTGTGTGTGTGTGTGTGTGTGTGTGTGTGTGTGTGTGTGTGTGTGTGTGTGTGTGTGTGTGTGTGTGTGTGTGTGTGTGTGAGAGAGCGATCCGCTGTGTGTGCGAGAAAAAGTAAGATACGGTGTTTGAGCAATGAGCAGAACATTATTTTATTCATTTATCATTTGTTTGAATTCGTCACGTATAGACAGTATTGTGTGCGTAAATACGCCAATATATGAAACGTATTACTTGACAAAGAGCCTAAACTGGATTCACATCAGTTCTGATTATATTGGGATATAATACAAAAATGGACTTTCCTTTCTAGAACTTTGCTTACGGTTCCAATGGGCCTTTGAGTGTTCCCTAGATATATCATATAGGGCTGAGCTCAACTCAATACATGTTAAGTCAACAGTCTTAAAACTCTTTCATCTAAGGGTTAAATTACCTTAATTGACAGATATGTACAATTTGATATATTGATTTGATAACATGGAGATTTGCTAATAAAGTTCTTAAAAATAAGTCTTTAGAATGTCAAAACATTAACACTTGAGATTTTACATTTGAAACTTCACTATTAGCAGCAGGAGTTGTTGGATGTTTAAATTGTGAATAGCCCATATCTATATTTATGGATAAAAGTACTGCAAGATTTGTTTTACATTAATTAGAGCTGTTAATCATCTATTGATAATGAGCTTCAACTGTTTGCGGCTGGACGTTATGAGGTCACTCTGCACCTGTAGTGGTTGGGGCCGCCGAGTCTTTAAATTGACAGAGGGAATTGTTTGTTCGGGTTAAAAGGCGGAAAAGCCACAGTTCTCAGTCTATATTATTTGGCGCATTATATTCCACAGTATGACCTTATGAGTTCACCTCACATTTGGATCTTAAGATTGTTTCCACCTGAGTTTATTTGTTAACTAATGTCTTTTTTTTATTATACTAAATGATGAGTTGTTTTTGTAAATGTGTGTCGAAACCCTACTCACCTCAAGTGGCTTCTGAAAAGTAACGATTATATGCCACTTCACGACTACATCTAACCAGAAATCACCCTGCTCTGGTAAGTGCCACAGGTCCCCACTACTTTTCAAATAGCTGATTTATTAATAATATGATGTGTACAAATTATTCTGAAAAATAACTTCAAATGAAATCACCTCAGACCAACTTTTTACCAAATGTTCCAGTCATTTTCACAAGCTACACAGACATACAGATACAAAATATAGAAATGTAATACAGCAAAAAGGGTAGGGAGTCCCTTTCCCACAGTTCTGAGTTTAGTATATAATGAAAGGAAGATTTGCATTGTTTCATCAATATAGTGTGTTTGTGGGGGTTTCCATCGTGGTATGAGGATTTGTTTGGCTGCAGTTAACCCCGCAATAAGCACCTTTTACTGATGGTTTAGTAAATTGAGAGAGGAATCATTTTTCAGCCATACAATGTGTGGAAAATATAGTATCTGAACATTTCTTCACATAGTTTCTTATGTTTCTCAGAGGTGGAAAAAGTACTCAGATCTTGTACTTAAGTAAAAGTAGAAGTACCTGAGTGTATGAATACTCTGTTACAAGTAAAGTCCTGCAATCAAAATGTTACTCAAGTTAAAGTTCAAAAGTATTGGCATCAAAATATACTAAAAGTACCAAATGTATAAGTCTTCATGCAGCTGGTTGGCCCAGAATAATATGATATGTTTTGATTATAATTATTGATCATCAAAGCTGGTAAAGGTGCAGCTAGTTTGAATTATTTAGGCCCAATCCCAAATCACTCCATCGACCCCTCCCTCCGTGACGGAGTGAATTCCGTCTGTAGCCACACTCGCAGCTCAACGAGGCTCCCTCCAGTCAGATGGAGGGAGTAAATACAGCAGTAAGCTTTGGGACGGCCTCCCCTCTCTCCGGCAGAAACAGGAAATGCCGTAACTGTATATAACAA
>NW_011348510.1:0-3306 GCF_000735185.1 Notothenia coriiceps
GATATAAGGAGCTGTTTAAATGAAAACAGAGGAGCGACATTTCGCCGACAACTGCGCCGAGCACTTGACTTTATGCAGGCAGCCAGACAGTGGGACATTGTGGGAAAAGTCAGCACACTCAGCACGGATAGTGCGCGCAACATGATTGCAGCGTCCAGGCAGCTCCCGTTCGAGCATATTGAGTTGCACATAGCTCCAACCGGCGCTGGCTCCAACGATCCATCACACACACTCTCTCTCACACACACACACACACACACACACACACACACACACACACACACACACACACACACACACACACACACACACACACACACACACGTTCCAGGTTGAATTGAGGCTGATATTTGTAATGTTCAGAGGTTGCTGTGTTTAATATTCATGAGAATTTGTCATTGTTCAAATGATAATAAACATTTGCATAAAGCATATTTGTCCACTCATATGTTGATAAGAGTATTAAAAACTTGAAAAATATTCCTCTAAGGTACATTTAGAACAGATAAAAAATGTGCGATTAATTTGAGATTAATCGCGATTAACTATGGACAATCATGCGATTAAATATTTTAATCGACTGACAGCCCTAGTAATTATGTGTCTCTCCCATTCAGTAGGTCTCTCCCTGTCTGCCGCTAACACGCTTGTTCACTCTCTTCTCCGCTTCTCTCCCTGTATCGCTAATTATTCTCTTCACTCACTTTCCTCTCCGCTTCTCTCTGCTGCGCTCTCATCTCTTCTTCTGTGTTTCCCTCCCTGTATCGTCTCTTTCGCCCCCTGTCCGAGTCGGTTCAAATAGAATCGCCCCGTCAAAATTGAATGTATTGATTATAGGTCCGGGTCCGTATAAGTCGGCGTCCGGATCCGGGCTGCGGTCCGCCTGTTGCCGACCCTTGTACTATAGGATATAATGTCTTTAGGAGCAGAACCAACTCCTCTCTTTATCTCACACACCTTTACACCAATAGCTCCTCATGCATGCCGGACACTGATGGTTCAGGGACTGCTGGTTCAAACAAAAACACATCACTTGAAGTCTGACAATACGGATATTTCATTGTGATTTTGTGGTAGGCCTATAGCTTGGATCCAGCTGCCGTGAAAGGTATCATTTTTAGTCCAGAGAGGCATATTTTATTATCGCATTTGATGAGTGGCCAAATATTTTCTAAACATTCATGTTGCCAGAGAATAAATAATCTGGTCATGGTGAACAAAATTCCTTAATTTTATACATTTGTAGATCGACAGAGATTAACTATGAATTAATAATTTAAATCATTTAGCAAGATAATATTCAAATTGTTGTATGGTACAGATTTCCTATTCTCAAAGATTTGCCACTTTGGATATGACAACATTATTATTTTTTTAATTTTATAGCCTGAAGGATTTATTTCATAGTCAACAACAATTGACAGATGAATCTGATATAAAGATTCTCGTTGTTAGCAAGCTTTGTACTAAAGGACATTTGAATCAGTGAAAGTTAAGATTCTGATACAACTATGCAAAACAAACTCTTGTTCACTCCAGCTTTGGAGGACTGTAACTGGGGTCTCAACTCTGGAGTTTCATAATTTGTTCAATAATTTCTGCTTAAATAATATATAAAATAAGTACAGTTTTTCTTGCAAGATTAGCTAAAACTATTTAGCTTCTCAACACAGCCGCTAGAGTTTTAAAAGTAGTGGAGTTTGCTGCAAATTATGTGTGTACCAGGTATTCATGATATTGTGTCTAAGTATAGCCTCCCTATCAGTCTTTGCAATATGCGTGATTGTAAAATTAAATAAGAGGGATGAAACTATACTAAATAATACAGATAATGAATACAGTGCAACAGTAATATCATCATAGTACAAATGTGAATGAGAATAATCATCACTGCTGTTAATATCCACTTTAGAATTCTGCTGCATAAATGGTACACACACACACACACACACACACACACACACACACACACACACACACACACACACACACACACACACACACACACTGTTTGCCATGCCATCTAATGTGGAGTTCACTATCTTGCTCGTTGCGACTCAGAGATGTTTACCACAAGGGGCTCAGGATCGAAACACTGACCCTCTGATTGGTGGATGACCACTCTATCTCCTGGACCAAAGCTGCACAAAGTCACTGTTGAATTGAAGAAAAATGATAACTGCTTTAATTGAAAGCTCATAATTTATTATCTCTGGTTATAATTTAGAAAGACCTGCAACTTTGGATAACACCTACGACCATAGTCAGAGTAAATGATACGCTCAGTAACATGAATACACCAAGTCACTTATCAGTAATGACCTATTCTTAGTATAGTTTTATGTTCTCCAGAGTTCCTAAGAGGGTACAGTGTGGAGGTTTTCTAAGTGTTTTGTTAGTTTAAAATACCTTTGTGTCCCCTGCCAGACATTTGTAAACGCAATAGAATTTATATTTATTTTACTATGGTTTACAAGCTGTAACTAATAGCTTCATTAATGAATAATGCATACTTATTTCAGCCGCTAATAATGATACAGCAGTGTTAGGAATTAATTGCTTTGTCTTTTCCACCAAGATGACCTCCAACTTTAACATGCACACATGCTGAGAGGTGGTCCTGAGTGGGTTTCATTCTTTTCGCTGTAGCTGCATAATGATTCTGTATTTTTACTGTGAAAGAAATCTTCCTCTTTCAACTGTCTTTCAGAGCAACATTTGTAGTTAATTGCATTTTTTGTTTTTGTGTAACTGTAACACCAATTACATGTAGTTTCTAACTGTACATACAAAACACAGTCAGTTGCTGGGTTCACTAGAGTCTTTCACTTCATCATGTTTATCATCATAATATAAAATAAAAAATGTTGACAGCCAGACCAGATAAATAAAACAGCTGTCAGAACGTGTCCTGCTCAGGGACAATAAACAGCAGCAGAGAATTTTCACATCTGGCAACCCAAATATTGCTCATAATTGATTTATTTATCATTATGGGATTATTCAATATATTCATGCTATTAGTTACAACTCAAAAACTAATATAGTTGCTCGAAAACATGCAAAATAAACACATTTGTGACCTGCTCCATCGAAATCAGTCGCATTGACCCGAAGACACATTTTGAGTTGTATACACTGTTGGAGAGAGGAGATTCCTAGCTTTCTAATGATATCAGGATTGTTTTTGTACTCCAAATATTAACCTGTTAAGCCCGAGAGACCCCGGTACCGGGGTACTGCCGCAACATCTTGCAGGAAACAGTGTCTGAGGGCATGTTCATATAATAAACTACGAATGTTTTA
>NW_011348511.1:0-2634 GCF_000735185.1 Notothenia coriiceps
GGAAAGGAGAGGTTTTGGAAATGCTGTCATGCAGCACACATGACTTGGTCCATCCACACCTCCAGTTGGAAGGCATCTGGTCTGTCCTGAGGGTTGACTGAAAGCATGTCCTGGAGGGGTTTCTTCACCCCTTCAGACATGGTGCTCCTGGCCTTCTGAGGGATGTGGAGAACCATCTTGGGGTTGTCCAACAGAGCCTCCCCGACCGGTACAATCTCTGTTCCCTGCCGTATGTATGTACTACAAGAACATATCTGAATGTGCCAAAGTAATGAGCGTAGTTTAGCCTCTTAGCAACCTACTTTATTGTAATTGTTGTCGCTAATTGTATATTCAAAAGTAAACATCCAAGCCAAATTCACCCTCTTTGTCATCCACCCTGCCCGACATGCAACAAGTGAACAAAATACCATAAACCACAGCCAGGTGACAGTTACCAGAAAACTACCAACACCCAATGTGTGTGGTCTAAACAAATGACGGCAATAATTGAATAAAAAACAAAGGCTAAATTATCATTTTGGCTCCTACAGTTGAAGTCACAGAGACTACGTCCATATTATACACAGCCTATGTTCAGGACAACTTAGTTTTTCCACCAAAGCACGAGGCCTATTTACTTGTAAATTAGGAATCCAAACTGAGTATGACAGAAAAAAGTTCTTAAAATGTTAATGGTAGTCTGTATTTTGGACAAAGGGCCCTGCAGCAGGTACCTTTAGCTTTGGGTCGATGGGTTTTATAAACCATTGCTACTATTTGGGTGATAAAGAACTTTTATATATATAACGAAAGATTACTGCAGTTGTGTATGCATGTGTAAAAGGTTCCATATTAGCCTATAAACCAAGCAACTGAACTAATTAATACCAAACAAATGGCATCAGTCACTGAGAGACATAAAAACATACTTGAGACACCTTGATGCTGTCATTAGAGTGTATGCTGCTCTGTTTGATCCATACTTCTTTTAAGCCTACACACAATGGGACAAGTCATTAGGGCCATTAATGATCAAATGGAACATTATTTTTGCTCATTGAAATTAGCAGTCTGCATAGCACATCTAACGCAGCACATTAGTGAGCGTGGAGTTGAAAGGATGTAGCTAATGGAACTCTTCAAGTTCGTTCAATGCTGTGTCTATTTTCACACTTTGTCTTAAAAAACTTCACAACACTGGAGAATAACTAAAGGAGATGTTATGAAACTGGCATTCACTCGGTCATTTGTGTATCAGACAAAATGCTCTTTCCATTATCAATTTTCTCATAATGAATGGAAGGCATACACCCAATCTCAGATCCTCACATAACGTGTAGTGATAAATGTTTCAGTACGCATCATCATACATTAGGCAAGCATTTTAATGACTTACTTTAAAACAATCATCTTATATTTTAAGCCTTGTTACAACTCGGTGGGGAACCGTCACGGCCCTCTTGGTCCTCTCTGAGGGCCTAAAATATTCTTAAAAATATTTTAAAAATTTACGATTTAATTGCATTAAAAAAATGTTCTGAAGAAATAAACCCTTAAAACCTACCTATTCAGTTTCCGTTGGAATGTGAGGGTTAAATGAAAGAAGCTCCTTTGGCCGTCTCTGCGAGTTACTGGGCAGATAGGAGGTGATTGGTGTTCCAGCAGTAGTGATGCAATGAGAGAGTAATTAAAAATGACAGTAAAATTGACCAATCATATCCTTCCTCTAAATGGGTTGGCTTTGTTATCACAAACTTTACTCTCCGCCCACTTTCGGGGGAAAACAACGGTGCCATTTGAATGGCAGTAAATAAAAATTCTGAAGTTTATGCAAATTTAAATCTAAACCGTGGATTTTTGTATCTTCAAGTTTTGAAAGGCACTTTAATATCAGCAATTAATTATACCCGATACAACTGGATGACAGGATCAAGAAGGATAGGCAAGTTATTTCAATGAAGGGCGCTGTGCCGACAAGCGTCTTAAGGATGGAGTTTTTTTACGTCAGAGGGCCTAGGTATAAAAGTCACTGCTCGCCACTGTTACAGCTTAAGCCCCAAGCCCGTTTTTCAGGTTTCAGGCTCGAAAATGACATTCCCAGAACAAATGACCATATCTTCTCTTCTAAAATGGTTAAATTAATAATCTTTTTTCTAAAAGTAATGATAAACCTGTGAGTTGGATGTAGAAAAGTCTGAATCAATATAGATGTTTTTTATTTTAAAGAAAATTCAGATTGAACATAGTAAAAAACTATAAATTATAGTGTCCGTCCAACGATTCTTTTTTGTGAAAACTACCCTTGGATGATGGTAAGGTAGACTAAAAGCTTTAGGAATCCAAAGTACAACATATAATAAGTGCCCTGTATCAAGATTGATGCAAAACAAGTGATATTTGACCTTTTTAGACAGATTTAGCAAAAAAAACCTCCACCTCTGAGGTGATTTGGGTGGAAATGGGGGTTTTACCTTTTCTCTGGAACCCATTGGTCGATTTTGGTGATTGACATCTCTTTCTGACCGTTAGAGCAAATAGAATCGAAGGGGGATCTCCCCACTCACACACATAGGTAAAAAAAAAAGTGGGGGCTTCGCACACGCAGTTTTGCATGAGAGTGAAGCTATAGAGCAGGGGGTGCCCACACTTTTT
>NW_011348512.1:0-6632 GCF_000735185.1 Notothenia coriiceps
GCTATACTATTTCAGACTCAGTATTTACATTCTTATATTCAAGAAAATCAGTAATATCTTAAAAACTACAAGTCCTTTTATATCAGCTGTGCACCGTTATGGTGTAAATATAACCTATCTACCAATTGGATCAAATGTAAAAGTCAGCCGAATTAGTGTTGATACTGCAAGGAGACGAATTGTGTGAAGAAAAAATTGAAGATGTTGTTTAATTGTTGATATATATATGATCCACGTATCATATAAACACCAAATCCTAGCATGCATTGCGGCTAAAACATCCAATCAACGAGCATAAACCATAGCTGAGGATCTTGGGTAATCGCTCGAAATGCCTTCGTCTGTTTCCGGTTATTTTTATTTTGAAATTCAGTTCCTGACGGATGCCAAAAAAGCCAGAGATTATGGAAATAAACAAATAAATAAAAACAAGGATAATTGTGTGTTATTGGTGAGTAAATAACAGTGTGTTATTTTGAAAAGAATAACAAATTAGAAGGAAAAAAAGATTAAAAAAATACAGATTTCAATATTCTGAGGCTCTGAGCCCCATTTATTTTCCTCACAGATGGCAGCAAAAGTCCGAAATTATACGATTTAAAATAAAAGCAATAATTGTGACTTGATATTGAGTAAGAACATGTTTTTATGAACCACACATCGTGCTGTGCAACACGAAAAAAAAGGGGAAAATCGTGTTGGTGAACATGAATCAATAGATAAAAAATCGTGTTGGTGAACACGAAATGCCATGAGACTGGGTTGCACCACCACCACCACCACCACCACAACACTAAAAGAGTGTATAGGCAGCTTCCTTGTCAGGCATCATTACTTCTAAACCTCCACCTCAGTGTAAAACATCCACATGTAACTTGGCACTCCACATGCAGCTCCAAGCAAGACTATTTGTTTATTCAAAGCTCTGTCAGGGTTCCCACTGGCGTCTTCAAAGTGTCACTGTCTCCTTGCATCAAGCTCAAAAGGGACCAGAGGCACTCTGAGAAGTGCAGCAGAATGTTTATGCCAGTGCTTTAAAGTAATCCATGCAGCTTAGTTAGCGTGCTAGCTGCCTCATTGCACTGAAAATCCTGCAGGCCACACATTAAATCAATGTGAACGTGTCAGTGCTGATCACTTGACCCTTCCCCATTTTCCATTTCAGTATATCTTTATCTTACCTTCAATATATCCTCTATCCTAGCACACTCACTTCTGATTAAATCTTTAATATTGTTAAATATACAATATGCTAATATTTCGACAGTACATTGGAACTCTAGTTCAAAGCTAGTGCTAGTAGCATCAGTAACAACTTCATATATATCTTTGGTGTTCCGGGTTTGTGGGAGTTCTAGTTATGATACAGCACTTTAAAGCAAGTTAGAGGACAGTTAGATAAATTAGCCACTCAATTAGTAATTGCTGAAAGCTACAGGCAACATGCACTTCAATGACTGTTGACTCAAGAATGGTTAAGTTTGTTGAAGCCAGAAGTTAAGTATCAGGCTGTGGATCTTGGTATTTTTTTGATGGCTAATTATGAGCTATTACGGAAGATATTGCATATATCTTGGTAAGTATTTGAAGCAGATTTAGGTATAATCATATTCATCTGAATACAGCTCTTTTTTCAGATTGGTTAATTCACATCACAGCAAATCAATTTACAACAATGCCTATCATTGTGCAGACCAATACACTGTAGCCTATATATTGATGTTTCTTTCAAACAATGAATGCAGCAATATTCGTTCACTTGAGGAACTACAGAGCCAGATTGTAGTACTCTGTACATTTGTCCGTAAGAGTGAATCCATTGGCACAGAAAAAACTAATTTTGACACTGAATATAAAAATGTTGTTTATAGCTGCTTTTGATGCAAAGGTTAAAGACCTATTACAACATTCTATGTCTGGACATCTGCGAGACTACATGAAAATTGTATAAAAACTGTCAGTTTCAATTTTGGAAAGACCGTGAGAATGGAGGAAACGGTCCAATAATGACATGAAATGATGTCTAAATGTTTTCTTTAAGATCTAGGAGAGGGAACAGAATGCAATGTTGAGTCTAAACCCATTTAATATCTTTCATGTTTTTGTCTGAAATTGCATTACAGTCTTCACCATTTGCCATAACCACCTTGAAGGTAAGAAAATTGCATCACACAATGCTGCCAGACTCAATCCTGGAAGCATTTTATTCAGTTGTATATTCCAAACACGAGTCTATTTTGTCGTCCCAGGGGTATCATGACCCATCATGGCCAATTTTAAAAGAGGCTCTTGCGAGAAGGCTGGCCCAAAGGTCTGTGCTAATTTCAGCTGAGTGAGCACAAGCTGACGGCAAGCTGTATTTATTCCAAACCTCTCTGCCCTATTGGCCTCCTTATCAAAATGCAAATGAAGGGTGGACGATTGTGGATGTTGACGGGGTGCCCGGTGAGTATTTAAATTACAGAAGCATGAAGGCATAATCAGACCTAAATCATGATGGGAGTGTGGGTATGCTGGGAAGGGGTCAAAACTGCAACGCCGATTCACAAACCTCTTTGTAATCACAAAATCAATATGCATTCTGCTGCCCACTCACATTGTGCTGAAATTGAAATAAGGGGAGCACAGACACTGACAAAGTCAGGTAATTAAGCGTTTTCCTTGTCTGTTGATTTTGTAGAGATTTTTAACTGTGACAAGGGGTAACACATGAGTCAAAAATGGGCTGATGTCTTGCAATGCAAGCAAATCGGAATTTCAATACAATTGAATGTAGACTATGGGAGTTCTGTTCTGGAATGTAAATGGCAAACATGTTACTTGTATCTTCTTTTACACTGCCTTTCTAACTCTCAGTGTTGGTATCTGTCCAAAGCCAATTTGAATATTCCTCCAGGATTCATGAGAAAAAACTATTTAACCAAGTGGATTTGTGTAATTGAAATGAATATTGTACATTTAGCAAATTGTACGAAACTACATCAATGCTTCCATCTGTAACAGCTTGTAGATACAATTATGGTACAGAAAACAGCTCCTCAATACATTCCTTAGGCAAAAAAGCTAACCCAGCTAATTGGGCTGAATAGACATGAAACAGGCAATTCCCAAAGGGCAACCACATTATACATCACTAATTATGGACCCACTATGTATGCTTGCACTGTGAAACCACACAATGATAAGTTTTAATGGCTGTTACGTTGTAATAATAAAACATCCACTGGTTCCTAAACTGTAAGTTTGATCACAGGGTGACTTTCTTGGAATTTAAGGTAAATTAGACAATAGGAAATGTATACTTTGCATTTTATGTGGTGCAATTTCAATAGATTAAAGATTAAGACATACAATATTAGGATAATGCTGTTAATCAAATACCAATTTTGCATAAGAATTGTGCGCAGTTCAAGTTCAGGTAAATAAGTCATCATTCACAGGACAGACAGGAACACAGTGCTCAATCTCTAAACTACTTCACCAATCTTCTTGTCGCTTGGTGTAATTGAGACAAATTGCACTGATTACGGAGTAAAGAGGGCTCATATAAAGGACAATATATATTATCAAGTACTTGGAGATCCAGGTTTGTCGCGTCCTCCTTCAGAGAAAAAAAAACGCTTCAACTTAAAAAAACGTTAAAAAAATCATCATGTTATGTCTTAAGAGGCCTCCAAAAGTGCTTTGAATAACTCCACAGACCCAAGACCTGCTGTGTTAATGCAATCAGACACTATTAAACTATAGGTTGTTGAAAATAATTTGATCCTGGCAATGGGTCAGTTGCAACATTTTCAGGTGCACAATGACAAGATTTGCTATGTGTCCTAAAACCTGGAAATTAGTTAACATTTTACCAATTCCGGTTCCCCCTTTTCAAAGTCAACGTTTATTTTTTACATGTCTTTGGTTGGATCACCTAAATAAGACCTGTAGTTAATACAAACTTACGGGGATTCCAAGTTTTGGTCCATGACATGAAATATATCAGTAAATACCCAACTGAAGCTTTTTTTTCATCTTAAAAGCGGCGGTCTAAATAAGACTACTAAGCGTGTTCACGCCAAATATTAGCTGCCTTTCGGTTAGCAGTGGTGATGTCACTATCAGATTGCTATGTAGAGATTTTGCTGCTGACCAAAATATGTAATCATCTCCAACGTGTTGTCCACAGAGCTTTATTTCGCAATATTCCCAAAATTCAATGTAAAAATCATATGGCGTTTTTTATTTAGATCCTTTGCTATGCTAACTTCCATGTAGGCTTTCAATAACAGGTTGTCAATGCACCGCTCTAAAGATGTAATGATTTGGATGTAAGTCGTGAATTAATAGAAAGGTTAATAAGGAACTAGCATTCTGGTGTAGATTTTATTATGTCAACACATGATGCATATATTTCCAGGGAATTTTGTATTAACATCCAACTTCTAAAGACTTTCGTGATCAACTGCATTTAACCTATCAACATCCTCCTGAAATCATCATTTTAAATGTGGTTTATGACCAAATACCTACAAACTAATGACATTCCCATAAGCCTCAGCTGTATGTAGTAGTTAATGCCTGTTACCAAATGCTAACACATACTTGCCAACCCTCCAGATTTTCGCGGGAGACTCCCGATTTGAATTCCCCTCTCCCGGTTTCCTCCCGGGTATGGCAAACCATTTGAGTATTTATTCCATTTCCTTGATATCAGACGGCAGCTTCCTACACTAGTTGGCTCTTTGATTTCACTTGTTAGATATATGGACAAACTAGTTTGTCACTTTGCTTTACTAGTTAAATAAAACATTACACTATTCGCTCTTTTTCAGCAACTAGTGGCATTTTTGTCCAACTAGTTAGCACATAAGCCTTACTCGTGATGTATGGCAAGCCATTTGAGTATTGATTTCATTTCCTTGATATCAGACGGCAGCTGCCTACACTAGTTGGCTCTTTGATTTCACTTGTTAGATATATGGTCAAACTAGTTAGGTACTCTGCTTTACTAGTTAAATAAAACATTACACTAGTCACTCTTTTTCAACAACTAGTGGCACTTTTGTCCGACTAGTTACCACGTATGCCTTAGTAGTGACGCCAGTAGCAGCACTAGTAATGCCAAAGTCCCAACTAGTAAGCTTTTGATGAACTAGTGGTCTATGGCAAGCCATTTGTGTATTTATTCAATTTTCTTGATATCAGACGGCAGCGGCCTACACTAGTTGGCTCTTTGATTTCACTTGTTAGATATATGGTCCAACTAGTTTGGAACTCTGCTTTACTAGTTAAATAAAACATTACACTAGTTGCTCTTTTTCAGCAACTAGTGGCACTTTTGTCTGACTAGTTACCACGTATGCCTTACTAGTGACGCCAGGAGCAGCACTAGTAACGTCAAAGTCCCAACTTGTAAGCTTTTTGATGAACTAGTGGCCCTCTGACCATACTAGTGACACTAAAAGTCTCACAAGTTAACTAGTGCGCTGCAAAAACTCTGACATGTTAACTAGTTATGCAAAAGAAGCACAACTAGTTAACTAGTGGCATAAATTTGTCTGCACTAGTTAACTAGTAGTACCCAGAAACACTCACTTTTTAACTAGTAAAGGAAAATGTTTCACTAGTTAACTAGTTGACGCCTCTTTTGACCTTAGTAGTTAACTCTCTGCTTTATTCATTTCATGAGCACCGCTTATAAAATGTCCCACGATCATATACTTTTGTGTCTCGAGTACCGGTGTTCTCACACAGGCGTGCGCACATTCGCACCAACAAAAACACACACACAAAGCGGAGCAAAGCAGAAGCAGAAACATGTATTTTTCTAGGCAAAACATGACTGACTTCCCACGGACAATATGTTAACAGTAAGCACTAAATACCCGACTGATGCACCTCACGTCTTCAAGACGTTGCTAAAAACATAGCAGGAGAATGCCCCCTCAGGCTCTCCCTCACAGAGCTGAACTGACCAATCAGAATCTGGGTCCCTCCTGCTTCATTTGCATATGGCTGACTAGTTAACGTGTTGGCCATATGAACGGCAACTAGTTAACTAGTGGATACATAATGCAGCTTACACGTTAACTAGTGAAGGCAAAATGTTCACTAATTAACTAGTTGAAGCCTGTTTTGGTCTTACAAGCTGACTAGTGAGGCTCAAAATGTGCACTAGTTAACTAGTGAGGTCCAAATTGTCCACTAGATGCACTAGTATCATTGTTTTTACCTTACTAGTTAACTAGTTACACAAACTTTATCTCACTAGTTAACTAGTGAAGCCTTAGAGGAGTCACTAGTAAACTAGTGACACCAATGTTTTTCTTACTAGTTAACTAGTGGAGGGAATTTTTTCTCACTAGTCAGGTTTTTGTTATAAACATGTTAGACTTTGACCTTACATGTTACACATTTTTCTTACATGTAAGGCCTTTCCTTCAACTAGTTTGGCTTTTTTCACACTAGTGAGCAACTGTATGCAACTAGTTAGATGTTGATTCAACATGTCTGTATGGCAAGCCATTTGAGTATTTATTCAATTTCCTTGATATCAGACGGCAGCAGCCTACACTAGTTGGCTCCTTGATTTCACTTGTTAGATATATGGTCAAACTAGTTAGGCACTCTGCTTTACTAGTTAA
>NW_011348513.1:0-4682 GCF_000735185.1 Notothenia coriiceps
TGTTCCTGCTGCTGTGTTCACTTGCTATTGCTGCGTTCATGTTCCTGTTGCTGTGTTTCATGTTGCCGCTGCTCGCCTGCCCCAGCTCCACCCCAGCTTCCACCCAAGCTTCCACCTGTCGACTCCGGGGATAGTTATCTAATCATCACTCAATGTTCTTTGTAAATCTGTGGAGTGATGAGGCCCGAGCATAGACGCCAAACTCAAACTGCTGCTTATAATAAACATATTAAGAACATGTGAGTTGTCTGACTGAACTTGCATATAGACTCTTATTGCACTATTTCACTTTTTTAAACTATTTGTTTTTTTGTATTTACTATTTACTATTTACTTGCACTATATTTTTCTGTTTATCTGTGTTATTGTGTTGCGCTGTTGGAGAAGCCTGTGGCCTAAGATTTTCATTGGCATAACTACACTGTAGATATGTCCGTATGAAAAAATAAAGAACCTTGAACCTTGAGTGAGGCTTCCACGTCTGAAGCAGGACAACCGACTGTAGAAGAGTGAACCTGAAGTCTCTGAGGGTCAGCCATGAACAGAAGAAGTATCTAGATGCTTTTAGTTGTGCATCCACGGAAAAAATTATTTCACCTGACAGAAGCACATTAATTACATCCACTGCCACACCATGAATACGTGGCCAGCTGTCAGTGCAGTCTGTTTCCTAACTCCTGCTGAATTCTCCTTCATGCCTTTCCTTAACGCCATGAAGTTTTTTTCCTGAGGTTATGGAAAAGTGGTTAGAAAAAGACATAGGACCTGTATTTTTGACAATTTAACTGTAGGCCATGTCTATCCTTCCCTTCTCACCTTTCACAATAAAGGCCCTAGACATATAAAAACATTTGTTAAAGAGTATTTACCATTTGTGTGTACCACCCTGCTGTGTAAAGGCTTAACCCTAAGACCTGTTTTATTTTTGAAGTCCAACCCTGTAGCGTCTATTCTTTTTCCAACCCAGTTGAGATCTAACCACAACCACTTCCACATGATGAAAGCATCAATGCAGCATCACCCTCTGCGTTTTCAACCAGCAAACATATGAATTTCACAGCTACAGTTGCTTCATAGAGCAAATGTTTTCAAGTAGATAGATGAAAATATCACTTTTTTAATATGGAGATCTCAGTTATGCGCAGCTGACTACATTTTAATTAAACTTGTAATACTAGTTGACCATGGATTTTAAAATAATAAACTAGAGAAAAATATGTAGCCTAATAGGTTGTTATTTAGTTTGTCACTCTTTGTACATAAGTATTTGAGTATATGTACTTGTTACTTTCCCACTGGAGAAAGGTGGTTACCTAATTCCTAGTGGTATAATAAACAGCCCATATCGGGACGTGATATTACTTCAACGTTGTTAACATGGGGATGGCACCTTCTCTTTATACATCCATGATGCAGAAAAATTACAGCACTGTCACATGAATTCACGTCACCACCGCTAAGCTAAAGGCGGCTAATGTTGAGCGTGATGACGTTTAGTCGTCTCATTTAGAAACTTGTTAGCAACCTCTGTTTTTAAATTGACCAGTGGGGTATTTACTGGCGTATTTAATGTAGTAGAACAGAAGTTTCTGTTAACCGAAGCCCTTGTTTCAGGTTTCTTAGCGAAACATGTTCAGCACATTCCAGAGGAGGAAACAGAAAGTTGTATAATGTTGACTCATATCAGGGACTAATTTCTCTCTATGAGAGACACCTGGTTTCCCCGTGTTTGACGCTGCAGCTGTTGTCATCAGCGTTGGTGTTAATAAAGGTTGATGAGAAGGCGTGCTGCTGTCCAGTCTGTTTTAGAAGACGTCGAGGCCTAGGGTCTAATCGCCAAAACAGCCTTACATTCGTGTATTATTGGCTATAAATATATATTGTTACATCAAAACAAGTCTTTCCTGATTGAACTGTGTATAGTTCTACTGCAGATACTTTAACCATGTATATGTTTACTTCATACAGTAAAATGTTACTGCAGATACATTTACTGCAAATACTTTGACTTCAGGAACTTGTACTGTGTATATTTTTTATGCAGGTACTTTAAATGATGGAGTCACGTGAGCCGAGCAGCTTAATGAAGAACCTTTATTTTAAGAAAAATAAATGAATCTGAGGGACAGACACTGAAACTGAAACAGAGACGTGCAGAGAGACAGGAGAGACAGCTGTGTGTGTGTGTGTGTGTGTGTGTGTGTGTGTGTGTGTGTGTGTGTGTGTGTGTGTGTGTGTGTGTGTGTGTGTGTGTATGTGTGTATGTGTGTCTGTGTGTGTATGTGTACTGTATGTGTTCAGTAGCAGCGGAGGAAGAAGGTGTTGCAGGCCGTTCCTCTCAGACAGTCACACAGCCGACCGATACGAGGGGCATGTTTCATCGCACATCGCTCGCCCACATCACACTGAGAGGGAGAGGGGGAGAGGGAGACAGGAGAGAGGGAGAGACAGGAGAGAGGGGGAGAGAGAGGGAGACAGAGGGAGACAGGAGAGAGGGAGACAGAAGAGAGGGAGACAGGAGAGAGGGAGAGGGGGAGACAGGAGAGAAAGAGACAGGAGAAAGAGAGACAGGAGAGAGAGAGACAGGAGAGAGGGAGAGACAGGAGACAGGGAGACAGACAGGAGAGAGAGAGAGAGAGAGAGAGACAGGAGAGAGGGGGACAGGAGACAGGGAGACAGGAGAGAGAGAGACAGGAGAGAGGCGGACAGGAGACAGGGAGACAGGAGAGACAGGAGAGAGGGGGAGACAGGAGAGAGGGAGACAGGAGAGAGAGACAGGAGAGTGGAGAGAGGGAGAGAGGGAGAGAGAGGAGAGAGAGAGACAGGAGAGAGCGAGACATAAGAGAGGGAGACAGGAGAGAGAGACAGGAGAGAGAGACAGGAGAGAGGGAGAGTAGAGAGGGGGACAGGAGAGAGAGAGAGAGATATAACATATTAATGGTTTTAATCGGTTAAAAAATGTAAGTGCATTAATCACAATAGTAATCTGTGATCAATAATGAATAATCACAACATTTAAACACTAGTATTTACATACCTTTTATGGGTGGAGATAAAACAAATACACATGTGATGTTGTACTTTTCGATTCAGAGGGTTTTAAACTTCATTATATCATGATTTCTGAGTTACTGGCCTGAAGTCCTGACAGGAGTCTGTCTCTTAGCTAAAGAACAAAGCTGTGATCGCCCTCTGTGATTGCCCTCTGATCGCCCTCTGATCGCCCTCTGATCGCCCTCTGTGATCGCCCTCTGATCGCCCTCTGTGATCGCTTTCGTGCCCCCCTGTGGGGTGCCACAGGTCGGTGTCCTTCTTCCTGAGAGGGGGCTTTACGGCAGCATCCCCCTAGCAACCCGAGGGCTCCGGCTTGGGACCCGCCCCTACTGCCGGATGACCTATCATCTCCTCCCTTCGAGCCCCTGGCCCAGGTGGGGCTTAAGTGGCTGTCCACGAAGGCATCATTTCTGCTTGCCATAGCCTCAGGGAAGCGAGTTGGGGAGTTGCATGCCCTCTCCGTAAGCGATAGATGCCCGAGGTGGGACTCTCAGGTGTTGCCCCTTGGCCAAATGTGGCATTCCTGCCCAAGGTGCTTCCACAAACCCACTTCAATCAGCCTGTCCAGCTGGCACGCTTTGACATTCAGGAGAACGGCACGTCTGAGTTTCTGTGCCCAGTGGGTGGGTCTTCATAGGCCTGTGCCCACTCCCAGCAGGCCCAGGGGCCCCTCTAGCAGCCGCACTAAGCCACCCGCTTACAGTGGTGGTATGCGCAGGTCCCAGCGGCCCAATCATCCGCCTCCCGGGGGCTTTCGTGCCCCCTGTCGACAGCCTTCTAGGCGGCCTCGTGCCTCAGAGCCTTACTGGCGCCCTCCAAGGGGCTCCGGAGGCCGGGTTGTCGGCTGCTTTCCCAGCAGTAGCTCAGTTACTGGGCTGTCTTTACTTCCGACCATTGGGTGGTTTTCACCTTAACCCTTAAAGGCCATGTAATGCATCTCACACAGGTGTTTTTTAACATGTAGTTTAGATATCACCAGAATAAAAATAAATAAAAATGTTTAAAGTTTGGTCATAATTAAATGACATATACGTTAAAAACCGATGTTGGTTCCGAAGTTTGCCGAGTACGCCCCCGATCACTCCCGAACGAGCGGTGACGTCACACGTGGCAAATATTGCCATTTGATCAAATCAGTCCAAATGGCAAGCAAGGCGACAACTTCAGACAGCGACAGCGACAGCGATCATTCAAGCTCAGATTCGGTGGGTTATCTGGATTCAGTTACAGAAGTAGAGAGTGAACCAGCTAGCCTTTCACTTCAAGGCATCTTGCCTTATCAGTACGAGCCTCCTGCCCGGCAATCGAACAACGAGGCAGAAACTTGTGAAAGAGAAGCGGATTCCGCAGCCGGCGAGACTCGAGTCGGCAATACTGAATGGTAAATTCTGTTTTATTTCATTTGACCTGCACTAAATGTCGATCTTAATTTGTCATCTGTTCCTCACACGTCCGGCAGATATTGTTTTTTTTTTATGTTATGTACAATATTCAGGTGTACATGTCAATGCTGTGAAAGCATGCCCACTGCAGATGAATGCGTATGCTGCAGAGAGATCTGGCAGGTGATGGAACAAATAGACAGTTTGCAACCTACTGACCAGACAGAAGACACCGACGAGAAACCA
>NW_011348514.1:0-5013 GCF_000735185.1 Notothenia coriiceps
AAAACAAATGACCCCGAACTTGAAATACCTTCAGGGAGTGCGTCGAGCCGCAAGCTGTCATCCAAAGAATTGGAGGGTTTAGCTAACGCCACACTGCAATCTTTAACACTAGGACCGCCAGAGGTCGCTGTATACCTAAAACCGCCAACGGGTAAAATGTACCCGCTATAGATTTTCAAGGTACAATGTTCTTTATTATCATACAGAACAGTGAGTTTTGATCGCACAGGGATGAAAATTATACCAATAGAATATGTGGACTCTCAGCTTTTCATATGATATAGGTTGTGCAGATAGCATGAAGTTTAAAATATCGCTAAGAGGGCTGATTTAAACGCTTGGTGTTAGACTTGTGTTTTGTTTAAGTACAAATGTCTCTATCACTCTCTATCGATATATCTGTAATGTTATGTTCTATGAACATATAATTGTCTACATAAATAGAGAACGCGGACTACTTCTCTCATTCCGAGTGTCCATCTTTCTTCAACCGGCACGTAACCTGCACACATGCATTTCATCCTCAACGTGAGCTCAGTCATCCAAGATCTTGTATTCTCCAAGATGTTACACTATATATAACTATCTATCTGTCTATCTCTCTCTCTATCCATCTATCAATATATTTATCTATCTATCAATATCTCTCAATATATCTCTCTATCTATAAGGAACCGCAGTATACAAAAGGCGTTGCTATAGCAACACGTCATGTTTACGCTGCATTTTCTATGAGGTAAATATTACCCGCTGGCGGATATTGGTATAAATGGTATTTTTTTGGCAATTTTTTCAATCTGACTTCATATTGACAATTGTTAACAACAGAGGGTGCTACATAACACACTTTCAGCAAAAGTCACGGACTGAGAGACTTTAATATGTTATTGAACAAAAGTTACATACAATCAAAAAACAGCTGCGGGTAAAATGTACCCCTTGGCGGTTCTAGTGTTAAAAATCTGCGCCATTTTGCTGATTATGCGGTAAATTCTGCGATCGCAGAATCGCGTTTTTCTGGAGGGTCTAGGTAAATCTCTAATCACATCAGTGACTATTCTCTGTTCTTCTCATGCTTTCTGTGTGTATAATACACAAATTAAAATTTACAAAATACACAACCAGTTAGAGTATTTAAAAAAGTATGTGTTGCACCGCACGTATAAAGTAGTGCGATAGCAGCAAAGTGAGTATTTTAAGTGGAAGTTCATATTGCACAGTTGTTTAAAGATGTATTACAGTAGTTAAATTGTCTTACTAAAGGATAGCAGCCATTAATAATAATAATAGCTATAAAGCGGTATAAATACATATACATATATATATACTGTATATATATATTGAAAATAAGTAATGTTGCACAACAGGGGTGTTATAGTGTTGCATTACAGTCTATTTGCTATGTGCTCAGATGTTAAATCACATTGAATCTGTTCCTCTTCTGATAATATAGTATGTTGAGGTACAGTTTGGTTAATGCAATATCTGTCTAGTTTAGAGGCTCATATTACATTTTGTGAATAGGGCAAAATAACTTTCTTTCCTTCCATGGCATCAAAAACAACAGTGTCTGGTCTGTCTGCTCATTCCACCAATTATTAATTGTTTCCCCTCACTCGCTCATGTATCTTAAATAACAATGTTAGAGCACCCCAGCGGGGGCGCAGCTTCAACAGTGATAGGACACAGGCCACAGAACACATCCTCCATCACTGTGCAGTTCTACAGCCAGGCCTCAGAATGAGCTTTTAAACATGTCAGAGCTCTGTGTGTGTCCATGTGTGTGCTGGATGCTGGTTTGATCTTTAGAAATAAGTGATATTATTGACCTGATCCGATGTTATTCAGTGACCGCTTTGGACGTGATGCTGTTGATTTGTGTTGTGAATGTGAATGCATGAAGTACAGCCTACATTGGTGTGTGTTTGTGTTTGTGTGTGTGTGTGTGTGTGTGTGTGTGTGTGTGTGTGTGTGTGTGTGTGTGTGTGTGTGTGTGTGTGTGTGTGTGTGACCCTGCTGTTGGAGACATTCTTTGCATCTTACAATTTATTTATTAATTCAATAAACAGTATTTTATTTCACTGTACAATATTTAATTGTAGATTATGTTCTTGTCTCTTATTATATTGTATGTATATAGACTCCTGCATTTACTTGGTCCTTTAAAGCATCCTCTGCATTATTTAGCTTATTGAATTTATTTGTTTGTACATGTATATAGTTTACTTCATCTGCATGACTTGCACATTGGTCTTGCACTATTTTATTGTTTTTTAAATGGGTTTTATTATTTCATGTATATATTTTGGTGCATTGTTGGAGGAGCTTGGGCATAAATATTTTCATTGCCATCTCTACACTGTAGAGACTGTGCACATGACAATAAAGCCTAAGAAAAGCATCTCATCCTGTCCCCCCCCACCCCCTCCCGCAGCAGAACGACACGGACCAGGTTCCGTCGGGCCCCTCCTTCGTGGTGGTGGTAGCCATTGACTTTGGCACCACGTCCAGCGGTTATGCTTACGCCTTCACTAAGGAGCCGGAATGCATTCACACCATGAGGTAGGCCAGCACTGCAGTGCAGACACTCTGTGGGGGTGGAGCCGCATCAGGATGTGCACATCCCACCATCTTCGAAATCTGAAATCCTTTGCAACTGGACTTAAATCAATATTTTGTAATACCTTGTTTAAATCATAAGACCTTTTATCTCAAATATACTAATGCAAACACAAACTCATATTCAAACCAAAGAGTAAAAGCATTGGCACATTTGAATTCCTTTTTTTTATTAAAAGATGGGTTGTTGAAACAGTATGCTGATACCACTCAACATAAGGTATTGAAGAAAAGTATTAGGTACCATATTTCAAAAACAATAAAACTATGCCAAATGATAGACTTGTCATTGCTAACAGTTTTTGGGGTTTGCAGAGATGATACCACTTACACATAATGTAACTTTAGAAATGTGTTAACAATGTGTCTCGACCAGCAGGCTGTAATAAAAGCCTTGTGCTTGCTGTTATAGTTGAGCACATCTGATTAAAACATTTGAGCACAGAAACCACATCTAGAACCGGACTAAATGATGGTAGATTTAGAATGACAGAGTACAGTGTGCCTTAGAGAATTCACACAGAAACCTAGGTTTTTGAGAACATCTTCTAGGATGATAAATTATTAGTGAAAAAAGCTGAACTCTGACACTGAGTCGCATGACCCCTCAGGGCCAGGCACCACAGGGGTTAACAGCTGACTGGAGTTTACTTCAATGACTCATGTGTGATTTTTCACATTCTTGGCATTCTCTCTAGAGCTGCATTGTTGGATTTAGTGATTTAGTTCAAAAGAAATGGAGGCACATACACTTACAAACAAATAAAGCAGGCATGGGTCAACACCAAGCTCTATTTGAGATAACCCCTAAAGATATCTACATCATTCAGACAAGAAAAAAACATTGGTTGAGCCTGTGTTATATTTAGTTTTTCTTCTCAAACGTCATCATTGCGAAACGTGTTGAGGAGGACTTGAGTTAGCCACCTTAAAAGTCACTAAGTTACAAAACATAGGAAGGGTAGGGATTTAGAACATAATTACTAATCCTGACAAAGATTTGTTTTTATACTTTAAATGTTCCATATTTATCCAAACCAACAGAAACACACTTATATCTTGTGATTTTAAAAGTAAGTTAAAAAGTATTATATTCTTTAATACCTTTAAAGAGGAAATATCCCACACAGGCCTTGGGACTTTGCCTCAGAAACTCCCTCTCACACCAGTCATTGTCTCTGACTATCATATGAAACAGAATGAGATATTTTAAGTGTTACTAGATGTGCAGTTAAACAGATCCAGATGCCTGAATATTTAGATCCCTGCTCTGCTGGAATCCTTACAAAAACAAGATCTGGACAGAGGCGACCTGGATCCTGTCAGGTTTTACGTTTCTAGCAAGGAATCCGTGAAACGCTGTATCAGACGGGTGGGGGTGTTCTGGGTGCTGGTACCAGACATTCCTCATACTATATACTGAACATTAGCATTCACCAGCTGGCCTCACGTGTTGTGAGGGAAACGCCGGGTTAAGTATTGTAACCCTTGTTATATTAACACAGGCGGAGCCCTCTACTGGACTCTATGGGTACTACCTTATCATGCAAGCATTCACCTACTGAGATTTCTATAGACGTAGCCAGCCCCGGGGCGGGCCTACCTGAATGCGTGCGCATCTCACTTCCATATAAAAGGAGGCCTCGCCCCCTGACCACCATCCTACACTACTCTTCAGCGAGCGGTATAGGACAGACAGTGCCCCAAGGTAGAGGGCTCCGCCTGTGTTAATATAACAAGGGTTACAATACGTAACCTGGTGTTATATCTCTCACAGGCTCCGCCCTCTACTGGACTCTATGGGTACAGTGGGCGGAGCCCCGATGTATGCACGCACTGTCGTCCAACACACCGTTCCACCTCACTGTCCCTGACTGGCTTTAGCAGACGCTGCGCCTCACTCACCTCTCCCTCGGTTGTAACCTTTGAGAAGTCATGGCTGCGGCCGATAGAGCACACCCTGACGCGCTTGCCTCGCATAAAAGTGTGCTCGAAAACAGTGCTGAGGGCTCCCCTGCGTCCGCTTATAGGCAGACAGGGAAAGTCTGCAGCTGTATGGGTTCACTATGCACCCTCTCTCCTGAGTCCCTTAAGAGCACGGGGAGAGCGCAAGTGCCCCCTATGTCCCCACACTCAGACACTGACCCCGTGCAGAGTGTGTACGGACTATAGTATGGAGGGCTCTCCCCCTCCTGCCCCCAGGCAGGCTAGGGGGCCCAAAGCGCATTACGTCACCCCGCGACCGTCCAGGAGTCCGGAGAAACGTAAGCGCATTTACGCCCGGGGAGGGAGTCAGACTTCAACTGGCCCACAGACCCCCCCTCCTCACCAGTCCTGTGTTGCCCCAGTAAGCACAGACGCTGAGAAAGAGCCAGACATATCCAAGAGATAAAA
>NW_011348515.1:0-5187 GCF_000735185.1 Notothenia coriiceps
CTCCATCAGGACCAAAACCTCTCGCCACCTGAACAGTTTCTTCCCCTCCACTACCGGCCTATTAAACAAAGCCCGGCCCCCCCACTGACACTTTACGTCTGCCACATCATAGACTATATGCATTACATTAATGCACACAATGTTCATACTGCTTACTGCATATATTTCTTGTTTCATATTTCATATTTTGAAGAGAAAATAATCAAAACAGAGGAAATTAAATTAAAGTTGGAACAGTACAAATTGCACCTGTCTATAAGTACTGTATATGGGCCCACATCATGTGCCTACATGAACTTTTCTCCATGTTTGTCATTGACATAATGTACATTTAAGGTTAAGAAAAATCTTAAATTGTTTTTCTTATTTGAGAGTAGAGTTTACATGTAATTAGACAGACACTGAGATGCTTAAATGTGTTGTTGTTTTTTTACTGGTCAAGCAGAAGAAGGCTATTCTGCTGTAAGCCCTGTATTAAAGACTGTATGCCAAAGTGAACACTGCTGGAGAGTAGGATGCATGTGAAGTGATCTCCTCCGCCACTTTAATCGTTGGCGTTCTGTCACGATTCTCATGTTATGTCACGTTTATAGTTTTGTAGGTTTGGGTGTTTTTGCTGTTTTCCATGTCATGTTTCCCTTTGGGTTATTGTCTTGTCATTAGTTTCCCTGGTGTGTCTAATTGTCTGATTATGTTCACCTGGGCCCCTGTGTTTTCTCCTCCCTCCTCACCTGTGTCTTGTTGTGTGATTGAGTCTTGTGTGTATTTAAGTTCTGGTTTGTCTGTCTGTCTTGGTCGGTTCGTCTTGTTCCCTGACTAGTTCTGCGGTGAGTGTTCTGTTTGTCATTGTATAGATATATCATAGCCTTGAAATAAAGGAATTTTCAGTTTATATCTGCATTTGGGTCCTGCTTGTTTCACAAACCGTGACACGTTCTGCTTTCAGTGTTGATATCTTTGACAATCTTTAAAACCCTCATATACAACTGAGAAACATGTTGCTGTACGGTATTGCCTTCCAAATCACTGGTTCAATTCCCAGATGAAAGAAAATGAACAACGTGGTGAGGACTAGTAGATTGAGGTGTGTGTGTGTGTGTGTGACCATCCCCTCCTAATTGGGAATTTGTTTTGATTATAAGCCATGGATGAACACTAAGATGCAAGTCCACACCTGTTGTTTGTGTCAGCGGTGACTCTTTTTGAGGGGGGGGAGGTCAGGATTAACATCAGCCAACCACCCCCCTCTCTTCTCTCATCAATAATCACAATCACATCATGAATCCCCAATTATCTCCCAAGCTGCCTCCCCTTAGGCGAGATCCGAGTATATCTTCCCGTTTTGAAATATTGAAAAGATCTCCTTTTTTTCAACTATTACAGCGTTTCGTGCCAGAGATTCCCTTCTTATTATTCTTTTCCATTTTATCTCATTAGAGTGAAAAGGAAAGATTAGGTTTTGATTAAAAGGGCTGTGTTTTGGCTTTTCATGCAGAGGGATCAGTTCAGTAAGAGAAATGCACAGAGTGGCTTGTTGGCCTCACATGCCTGGTAGCTAACAATATGTTGGGAGCTCTATAATGAGGCTGTTTCTTTCATGTGGACCTAAGCTTTAATCCCCAGCACATCAACAGCCTGACATATGGTAAAATGCGCATTGTTTGTCACCTGTACACATTATGTCTCTGGTACATTTTATTCTCAGTACTCCCCTCTGAATCTAATACATCTGCTCCTTTTTTACCTTACTCCCTAATTGCACCTTTTCTTCTCTTTTTCTTGTTTTTCTTCTCTGTCCTCCCTTATTTCTTTTTTTCTTGTTAACCCTGCCAGTTTGCATCATCATTATTTCAACCACCTCATTATTTTCTCGGTTCGAAGGTTACTCCAATTTATTACAAAGTCCTGCACTTTGCTTCCATTGCTGCCGTTTTGTGCGTGTTATTTGCCTTTATTTTACTGCAATCATGCAGCTCGCTGTTGACAGCAACAATGCTTTTGACAGATTTATAGTAGAGTTATCGAAATATATCTGTCCATAACAAAGTTATAACCTACTTAAATTCACTCCAAAAAACTAAGTTGTTCTGGAGAATCACAGAACGGCCGGTCGTCAGCGGGCCGTTGACGGCTGGCTCGGTTCGCTGACGCTGAGACTGCCAAGGCACACAGACGGATGGCACCGCTCTTTATTGAAATGTGTTTAAACGGCATCATGTAAGTTGCGCCGACAGGCGAAAGAGCTTCCCAGCAGCGAGGCTCCCCCCGCCCTCCTGTCGACAATTCACGAGCGTCGAGCTAAAGCTACCTTCACATAATCAACGCTAATGGCTCTGCGCTGATGTTGCCGTTGTTTCTATGCACTTTAAACCCCAACAGTAGGCCTACTACTAACTCATAAGTATTATGGGTACTGCAATCAAAACCAAATATTAAGTCATCATCATTTTGTATTCAACTAGTAAAGCAGAGTGCCAAACTAGTGTGACTATATATCTAACAAGTGCAATCAAAGAGCCAACTAGTGTCGACAGCTGCCGTCTCATATCAAGGATATGGAAAACATACTCAAACGGCTTGCAAAACTACTTGAAATATGTGTCTTTTTACAAAAAGAAAATATAACTAATTTGTATTAATTTTACTTTTTTTGTTAAGTAGCCTACCTTTTTCAAAAAATTATTTTAATTTCTAATTATTTTATTTTGAAATGCAACTTGCAGTTTGATGGTCTTTTAAAAAACAAAACAAGTGTTGCAGTAAGAAATTGTATGTTTTAGAATTCATGTTTTGATGATTGGATGAACAATTCAAGACTGAATAAATAAAATAAAAAACTAAAGTGTACAGCTGAAGATGTCAGTGGGTTATTTGAGTATTTTGTACTTAAATAGATAAATAAGAAAATATTGGCCAATTTACAAATATATTTGTTGATTTCAATATTCATGCAATTAAGTACTTTTGCATCAAACTAATTAATTATGGAGAAATTAAAAACTTAAAATGTGTTAAACAATATTTTTAAGATAAAAAATTAAACTTTTAAGTTTAAGTAACTTATCATTTTTGATCAATCGTTTACTCTATAGTCTTAAGTTAGTTGACTTAAAACTTGTGTGGTAATCAGTATCCAAATAATTTTTGAGTACTCAAAACTAGTCAAGTTTTATAGTGTGGAGTGGTGCCACCTGACTAGCTCATAGTTAAAAAATTCTACTTTGACCATAATTGCAGCTAAACTTGTGACATGCAACCAATCAGATAACAGCTGTATGAAGCGGCGCAAGTTAAAGTAAGCAAAGACAGAAAACTTAGCTAGTTGTTTTAACTGAAGACTCTGGAGAGCAAATCGTATATAGTGTGAAGATAATATTATTAGTAAGAAAGTGAAAACGCCAATAATTAAGCAAAACTTACACTGTCAGTTGCTAACAATTGGGAAGAATGCAAGTCTGTCAAAGCAATTATTTTTTTGATAATTATCATCATGAACACATTTGTGAACAAACCAAACCAAGAAAGCATTGAAGTTTTAGCAACTTTTAATTCCATTTCAGGATCAAAAAACTTGTACCACTAAAAATATTGTATTTGTTATAGTTGCCCAAAGCATCATAAAAAAGCCAGGCTCATAAAAGAAAAGTATTCATACAGAGTGTGACATGGTTCAAGCCATTTCAGAAAACGACATATTTTCCTGAAGCTGCTATAAGCCTCATGAAAGTTTAATGAGCAGGAAAAACCCGTAAATGCATTCATTGCTGGAAAACTGCTGCACCCTAACAGAAAGGAGCATAAAGAGAAGCAGTGTGAATGCCTCTCTTTACAAATCCCTTTCCAGTGTTCAGTCTATCAGCATTCATAAACATCATCCGTCTGACAGGACAGACTGTTCATCTGTTACAAATATTTCAACTGCAGTCCCTCTTGCTTCTCTGGCCTTTAAGCATCCCCTCCAGTCCGTCTTTTCCCTTTACCAGTTTCCCTGGGCGGATGTGAAACCCGCCGGCTCAGATTCTCTTTTTTAGTCTTGTCCTCCTTCAGTGTTTTTTTCTTCCAACTGGTAATAAACAAAAATCCCTGCGAGCGGTGTCTTTATTCCCGCGACAGAGCTGAGGGCATGGAATTTATCACTCACTTTGACTGACTTACACCCCGGCTCAGCTCAAGGTCAAAGCAATTACTCAGGGCTCGACATTATTAATTGCCCGCTGGCCCAGAAGCACTATTTAGACACCCTGGGCAGCATAACGTACTTTCCACTTTCCCGCTCCGGCCACTAAAAATATTGCTTTAAAAAAAGAAAAATGGTCCTGGATATTTTGACAAGCAATTATGTTAAATTGTTTCGTTTATTAACGCTACAACATAGCGTTTTGTGAGTCGGTTGTCGTTGTAGGGTGAAAAGCAAACAGCTGTTTGCTGCAGAGCGCAGCGCGAGCAGGCTCCCGTGACCATTCGGTAACCGGCCAAGCTCCGGGCAAAAAACAATCTTCAAATAAAAGAATGTCACCGGAATGTCACTTTCCAACAATTAAAAAGCAGAACACATTTTCTTATTTTGCTGCGACATAAATAAAAGTGTGTTGAGGTAGTGTTTGGTTTAAGACAGAGGTGGGACCAAGTCATTGTTTTGCAAGTCACAAGTTAGTCTCAAGTCTTTGCCTTCAAGTCCCGAGTCAAGTCCCGAGTCAGAGACAGGCAAGTCCCGAGTCAAGTCCCAAGTCAAGACCGACAAGTCTCAAGTCGAGTCCCAAGTCCTACCGTTTGAGTTTCGAGTCCTTTCGAGTCCTTTTAACAACAGGGAAATAATATTTACACAGATCATGTATGCTTTTAAGATTTGTATACATTTATTAAACCTTTTTTTGCAAGAACATTGTTCAAACACTCTTTTTAACTCATTTCAAAACCTAAGTGTAACCTTAACCTTTTCAAACATGTCACCACTTTATAAAAGATATCCTCGCTCCCAAAAAATTATCTAAATAATCTACATGTAATACATTCATGCCTCTATCAGTTCCTGTTGCTCCCTTGATAAACAATTGGCATGCATCCATAGAGAGACTGTGTGTGTGTGTGTGTGTGTGTGTGTGTGTGTGTGTGTGTGTGTGTGTGTGTGTGTGTGTGTGTGTGTGTGTGTGTGTGTGTGTGTGAGAGAGAGAGACTGCGTGTGTGGGT
>NW_011348516.1:0-4457 GCF_000735185.1 Notothenia coriiceps
CCTGTTTTCTTTGTACTCCTTAATTTCTATACGTTTTTGACGGAATAATGCCGATGTTGTATTAGGATGATGCACGGGAGGGCTGCTTTACATGAGCTATGCTTCATCCCTCCCGCTTGTACTAATTTTCTTCATCTTTGTGTGTATGAATTATACTTTTTTTGTTTTTTGGATGAATAAAAAAAATAAAAATAAAAATTACTTTCAGCTTGGGGGCCCCCTAGTGGCCGCGGGGGGCCCTATTCATCTGCATAGTCCGCTTATAGGAAGAAACGGCCCTGCTCTGAACACACACTTCCTGCTGACTCCCAGAATGCAGCCTTTCTCAGTTTGTCTCAGCTTCAGGGACAGACAGCCTGAGGCACACTGACCTGGCTGCTGCTCCTGACACTTGGATACCTCCGTTGTTCACCTCTTACTACTTAAAATATATAATCAAGAATCGCTATGTATTTTAATATTCTATGACTGATACTGTATTGCTTGAAAAGATCAACACTTAAACTGCTGCTCAGTGTAGGGTCTATTTCTAACATTAAAACCATCTCCAAATGAAGAATAAACAAAGATTTGATTTAAATTTGACTCTGCCTGCTTCATTGATCATTATGTTTTTTGGACGCTTACAATACAGCTCAGTACAGTTTTTGACATATATTTTGTGTCCATCTTTGTTTTGTGTAGTTGTTTAATGTGCTCCTTTAGTGTTTTTGTGTTTATTGTAGCCTTCGGGATAAACAAAGTCTTATCTTATCTTATGATCTTAATTGGTAATGTTTCATTTTTCTTGAGTGACTTTAAGGGTACACTGAAAAGAACGTTGACTTGAATTAAATTTACTATGTCAACAGATTTCACATAACTGTATTAGGTTAATTGAAGCAATAATATCAAGTTTAAATACAAAATATTAGGTTGAACTTAACATTATTGCTAAGTCAATGTTTCAGTTTTTTTCAGTGTATCCTAAAAAGATTATGGATAATCTAACTGGCATTTACAATATGGTTTGTTGCAGGGCGTCGTTGGCTCAGACAGCTTGTTGAAAGAATGGCGGTAATATCATATGAATGTTGAGATGGAATGCGTTACTACCAAACAAGTCCTGCTTTCTTACTGCAAAGAGGCTAACTTTTGTTCAAAAGTTAAAGTTAACGTCGGCCAGTACAACCAAAACATTTTGGTTTGTTAGAAAAAGTTGTTGGGAAATGTTTTCTGATTCAATAACCACAACTGTACATACATAGAGTATATACATAAATATGCTCATGTCAAAACTGAACTAATACCAGAAATAAACCCAATAAGTGTGAACAGTCCCCCAGATTGTACATGTTTCTCAAAGTTTACAATTCTTTATGCACGCTTTTGTCAGAACTTATTATGGTGGTGGGAACCAAATTGGACCTGTCCCCAGTATAAATGCTGCCTATGATCTGAGTATTGAGACATCAAAATAACAGTTCTTAGTCTGATCCAAACCCCGGGAGGACTCAGGAGACCAAACCTCAACCTGCCACACACACACACACACACACACACACACACACACACACACACACACACACACACACACACACACACACACACACACACACACACACACACCTCTCCATTTATTGACCAGCAGCAGGGTGTCTTTATCTCCTGCCATGCTGTTGGACCGTTGCTCTGGCACTGCATCACAGCCTCAGCGTTGGACGGAGCTCCAGCGCAGAGCTCCAGCGCTGAGCCTCCTGGGTAGAGCTGAACTTCTAAACCCTCCTGTCTGGGAGACGCAGTGTCACCGCTATGTAATCCCCTAATCCTTTTTCACCCAGAATGTATTGTAAGAAATGCACCGTGATGAACACAGGCTGCTTCTGATGCACACACAGCCAAGCTCGTCTCCATTACAGGGATAATTTATATCTGTTAATTTCGGAGTATGACGGAGAGGAGATGAGTGGGCTTGAATTTAGCAATCTTCACTTACCATCTGGTCTATATGTCTTATATTTCCTGTGTGTAAAGTAAGCCTGTTTCAGCATGTAAAGCTGCGAGAACAGGCGGAGCTGAATGCAGCTGAGCGAGTGACCGACTAATCCCCCAACACATGGGACAGTGCCGGCACCAGCTCTAATTGATTCCAGGAAATGGCTGGGTCTGAACTTGCGAGGGAATTGAAAGGGTTGAGATTCCTGCGTGGGACGAGGCTCCCAGCAGCAGCAGGGTTTCGAGGTGCTCCTCAGCCCCTTCCATAATCAGTGGATAAGAAATGCAGATGGCCACTGTTGCAACGAACATGCATTTACTGATATGCATTACACTCTTCACTCCACATTTAAAATGTCTGACTCCCCCAGTGAGGAGATGTCGTCCCCTCCTCCATCAGATATTTATAGAATTTCTTTCAGAGGTTTGGAAGGCAGAACAGAGATTATGATGGTTCCTCTGAGGACTCTCCTTGGTGCCAAACCTCCATCCAGACATCCCTACTGATTTTTCTCCCTCCCAGACATCTCAATTTGTAAACATCTGAAAACATTTCTATCTCATGCTGTGTCATTCTCGCAGCAGATGCAAGCAGTCACTGCGGATGAAAGCACCACAACGTTACACTATCAAAAGTGAGCACTTGGCCTTGGATCTTCAGAGTTTACAAATGTAAATTCATGGATTGCTTTAATGGAGATGAGTGTGTGCATGTGATTAGCAAAAAAAAACATCACCCCCACAACACACTCCACTCTCACCAACTGTCTCTCAGAAATAAAAGCATGGATGCAAACAAACTATCTCCAACTGAACAGTGCCAAATCCGACATCATCATCGGCCCCCCATCCCGTATCAAAGACATCCAGAATTTCAACTTCACCATTGACAGCCACACTCTATCTCCCCCCCCTCACATCCGCAACCTCGGAG
Organism: Notothenia coriiceps; assembly: GCF_000735185.1. Classification (NCBI taxonomy): domain Eukaryota; kingdom Metazoa; phylum Chordata; class Actinopteri; order Perciformes; family Nototheniidae; genus Notothenia; species Notothenia coriiceps. Next base: position 2,909 of record NW_011348516.1, read on the forward strand.
TCATTTTCGACAGTCAGCTCAAATTCAACCACCATATAAATCACATCACCAGGACCGTATTTTTTCCACCTCAAAAACATTACCCGTCTCCGCCCATCACTCTCCTCCTCTGCTGCTGAAACCCTGATTCATGCATTCATCACTTCACGACTCAACTACTGCAATAGCATCCTCTATGGCATACCATCCAACCTCCTCAATAAACTCCAACATATCCAGAACTCTGCTGCCCGTCTCCTCACCCACACCCGCTCCAGAGACAACATCACTCCCATCCTCCAAAACCTCCACTGGCTCCCCGTCCCTCAAAGAATCCACTTCAAAGTCCTCCTCATTACTTACAAAGCCCTCAACAACCAGGCCCCCCCTCCTCACAGACCTGCTGCACCACCACACCCCTTCCCGCTGCCTCCGCTCATCAGAAGCCAACCTCCTATCCATCCCCACCCGCACCAATCACCGGACCTGGGGGGACGGAGCCTTCTCCGTCGCTGCCCCCTCCCTCTGGAACTCACTCCCACAACCCATCAGAGACTGCTCCGACCTCACCACCTTCAAAAAACTCACAAAAACTCACCTCTTCAATCTGGCTTTTAATGTGTGATTGTTTTTGTATTATTTGACTTTAACTTTAACTATATATTTATTTGTTGTTCCTTTCCTCTCTTTTCTTTATTCTTCACTATTATCTGTAAAGCGTCTTTGAGCACCTGTAAAAGCGCTAACAAATTAAATCTATTATTATTATTATTATTATTATTATACAAATCTCTTTTATTCACAGCATTAATAGTTGCTGTGTGCCGTTATTCAAATCCAAAATCTTTTTTAATTTGTTTTAGCTGCTTTTTAGCGATCAATAGTGAACCCTCTGAACATCTCTGATGTGACACACAGCCTCTGGACACGCTCCCTCATTAGCCCACTGACTGCTCATCTGTTCGATCCAATAGAGTGTGCAGCTGCCTTACATTCTGCCATCAATGCTTTCCTGAGAGTGAGTCATTGTGTGTCCTGTATCTTAACATGAGGAAAACTCTCCATCATCCCCTCCTGTTACAGATATATCAACTTCTCCATCACTTATTTGTTAAAGCTGAACAACTAACATTAGGACATGATCAATTGTTTGTCCTCTATGCAAATACAGTTTCAATTTCAATGAGTGGATTTGTAATGTCCAAAATTATTATCTGCCTCTATTGGTAAAAAAAAAATTCACAAGAAGAGTCATCATCATAAATGTATACGGTACAGTTAACATCTGTATATGCAGAGAATATGTGTATACCGTAGCAGTATAAGTGAATGGAGTTTTAGTGTGTGCATGTACTCATGGGTATGTGCTCATGCAAAGTAAGCACCTCCTTTTAAAGAGTGTATAGGTTTTAGTGCATGTAAATGGTCTGAAAAGGTTTCTGTCCCCCCGCCTGAAATGCCTCCAGGGGAGGGACATCTCTAAGCGGTTCACCAATCACAACAGAGCCGGCCAGCTAACCAATCAGAGCAGACTGGGCTCTGGTTTCAAACAGCTACACTGCTACAGCAC
>NW_011348517.1:0-1781 GCF_000735185.1 Notothenia coriiceps
ATAGTATAAAACAATATTAATAGTACAACATCATTTTAAAATCATAGACAGATGGTTGAAATCACAGCACAAATAACAAAACAACAACAACCAAATAAAGCACATAACAAGGTCGAGATAAATGTTAGCCGTGGTAAATCTGTGTTCTAATTCAGTTTTAAAAAATAAAATAAGAAATTAAGAATCAGTTAGGGAAGACCATTAACAACTGTTTTCTGGTCTTGACAGGATAAAAACTGCTTTCATTTGGCTCGGATTTAAGCTGATAAAATCCGTCCAAAAATATATAGAATCAGACCCAGAATCACCACAACTGATGGAAATATAATTCATCTGGAGTCATTTAAAAACTGACAGTCGGATGCATTAGCAGAGCTCCTATAGCTAAATGTCTCTGATTGGCAAATGCTGCTTCAGTCTCCGTCTAATGAAGCTGTAATTATGAAATGCAGTGGCTGTAATTCAAAGTGTCAGCTTCCAATATGAATACAGTCACCGTTCCAAATGTAGTGACACTCTTTGAGAGCCGTTTCTGAATGTGATGATTGGAAATACTCCAGATGTGTGTTGATGCCACACACAGCTTCTGATAGGCGGACCGTTGGATTTGTGGTTGTGCGGAAAAACATCTTATACACACACACACAGCATCATAGTACACTCTGCACTGCCAGAAGATGATTTATGGCTCGAGGCTGCATGCTGTAAAACATGTTGCACATTTCACTGAAAGCAATGTGTTGGCTTGGCACCTCAGCAGCAGTTTGGTGTGGATGGCAGCGCAGTGTAATGAGGAGTGAAAGCTGATAAGAAGGTGCAATATTAGAGAGGGTTTTTCTTGGGAATGAGAGCACATACACACAGCTCAAAAGAAGAAAACTTCTTGCATGATTTGTTTACTTCTCTATCTTCACTGTCACAGAACAACTGAATGGGACAGGAGTGGATGCATCACTTTAAGGTTTAAATGGTAAAGTTAGTAGGCTACCTCCCTAGTTCCCTCCACCAAAAGCCAATGGGATTTTTCCATTGTAATTTTAAATATTGCTGAAAATAATCTCTGTGTCAAACAAACATACGTCACCACCGCTAAGCTAAAGGCGGCTAATGTTGGGCTATAAAGGAACTACAGCACGGTCACATGACTTCACCTCACCACCGCTAAGCTAAAGGAGGCTAATGTTGGGCTATAAAGGAACTACAGCACGGTCACATGACTTCACGTCACCACCGCTAAGCTAAAGGAGGCTAATGTTGGGCTATAAAGGAACTACAGCACGGTCACATGACTTCACGTCACCACCGCTAAGCTAAAGGAGGCTAATGTTGGGCTATAAAGGAACTACAGCACGGTCACATGACTTCACGTCACCACCGCTAAGCTAAAGGAGGCTAATGTTGGGCTATAAAGGAACTACAGTACGATTAGGCCTACATGACTTCACGTCACCACCGCTATGTTAGCAACCATCATTTTTAAACTGACCAGTGGGGTATTTGCTGACGTATTTCATGTCGTAGAACAACTCTTCAGCTCGACATCATTTCAGACTTCTAAACACATCCTGTTTTTTAGGACTCATTCCTGCACAACGGTATTTGTTCTACAAGTCTTCAAAAACAGGATTTACAAGCAAGTAAGACATTATAAGATACATTTTAGAGTACAATGAATTTAAATACAATAAGACAATTATAACATTTCAGCAAAAACTTTACAGTGCAGTGTATGAATAGTCAATTAATGTAATAATAAGGCAGGAGCATAAAGTGAAATTAGT
>NW_011348518.1:0-3193 GCF_000735185.1 Notothenia coriiceps
CTGGTTCTGGCCGACTACAAGGCTATCGTTGGTTACGTCTACGAGCTGTTCAAAGGGGATTTGTTGTTTCACATGAAACGATGAGACTTGTAATCAAGGCTTTGGATCCAGAAGGAGTCGAACGATAGCCTTGTAGTGGAATCGGAACGAGCTCCCCGTTGAAATCAGGAGAGCAGATCTTCCGGCGCAGACTGAAAACTCATCTCTTTCGACTCCACTTCTGAGCGATAGAATTACTAACAAAGAATTGCTAAAAAGCACTTATATACTAATAAAGGACTGGCTTATCTAAAGCCAGTTGAGTAGCACTTGAAATGTTTTAGCTCTATGAAAACTGATGTACTTATATGATTCTGTTTTCTTCAAGTTTGTATCTTGTTGGTCGAATGCACTTATTGTAAGTCGCTTTGGATAAAAGCCTCAGCTAAATGCAATGTAATGTAGTCGGCCAGAACCAGCCATATCCTCCTGCAGAAAGGAGACAATCTCCTCCAAGTCCGCTTCTCAAGTCACTTATGAAACTACGACTTTATTCTCGTAACATTATGACTTTATTCCCGTAATATTACAACTTTATTCTTGTAATGTTACGACTTTATTCTCGTAACTATGACTTTATTCTCGTATTATTACAACTTTATGCTCTAAATCTCTCTGTTTTTTTTCTTCTAAGTGTGGCCCTAATATTCCATCGTAGTATAAAAGCTGGGGCAGATGGATGAGGTGTAATGGATAATTCACTAGCAGGGACCACGCCAAAAAAGTAATGTTTGTAGGTTTATTGCAAGAAGTAACAAATGAATTGATATGGAGGGGGTGATGAGATATTCTGGTCTGGGAGGACGTGCTGTGGGAGACTCAGAGTGGGGGTTCCGTCTCCAGCATGATCTGCTCGGGCTGATTACGGGCCCCCAGACAATTCCTAGAATTAGACATTTTAAAATATGAAAGTTAAATATGAATGGTGACAGGCAGAGGATGTTGGGTTGTTGGGATGAGGGAAGGGAGGGATGAAGGGATGATGGGATGTAAGGATTGAGGGAGGCGTGGCCATGCTCCTGAACCTAGCTTAACAAATTAACTTCATTTAGTAAGGTGTTGCTCTGGCCCCTATTTATCGATTACAGGCAAATTGATACAAAAATAGGGTGAATTTTTAATTTAATTTCTGTGTATTTTGTTGTCTCAGGCCTTCTTAATGGATATTGAATGCAGCTACTGTGTGTTTAACGTTAGTCAAGGTTCCTTTTTCTTTTTCTAGCAATTAATAAAAAAGCTATTTAACTTCTGCTTGTCTTTAAAATCATTTTACTCAAACACATACCTATACAGTACATAGTAAAACCAGAGACACTGAAAATGCTGCAGTGGTCTCCAGAGCTGTATGTAGATCTACTGTGAGTTCTATTTGTCGAGTTCACTTTGATTTTGCTGATGTGTGATGCACTTTCATTCTGACAGAGTGGGACTTCATTCTTTCTACCTCCTCTTTGATGCAAACCACGCTTTTTAAAACACAGTCCGAGTAATTTTAGAATACACCATACAGTGAATATCCCTTTCTCATTTCTCATTTCCCCCTCCTCGACTCCTCGCCTCGCGTCTCAGTGGAGTGATATTAGAGATCGGTGGAGTCGAGGAGGGAAATCGAGGAGAGAGGAGTGGAAATAACAAGTGTTTAGAGAAATTTGAAATCCTGTCCTGTGAGCGGTCATTTTAAAGCGACGTCCATTAACCTGTTTTTTTCCCCGCGAAACTGTGTCGCAGGGCTTCTTAACATTTAACAACCTATTAATGTGTCATACCCACTTAACGGGAAGGAACTCAGCTAACTGACGATACGAACCGTTTTTACCGAAACAAAACAAGTCTCACAAGAATCGTCTAAATGAGCCCTGAGCGGAAAAATGCTGACGCACTTAGCACAGAACTCACGGTAGAAAAAATACTTTATTACTTTTCGGATCTGCACAAACAATATATTAGCTAGCAAGCTGAGATTCCACTAATGATAGGGGTATTAGTATCATCAATGAGCGATCAAAACTTGCGGCAGGGGAAGTAAACCCAGACATCACACCACGTAGCTTTACGGAGCAAACACGGGAGAAATGTCTTACCTTTTGCTGTTTCGGATCAAAAGTTGTGTTCAATGGAAACGATAAAAGCACTGCTGAAGGTTAATCCAATGTGTCTGTGTCACTTGGTGTCGTCAACGAGGGAGGGGGCTACAGGGCCGACACTGGGATCTTCACTTGCCCACGGGACGGCTTCTATCACTTCAGTATGCATGTGTCTACGTATGAGCATGGACAGTGTGCTATATAACACACAGTAAATAATTTGTTAACCTATAGGTTAACAAATTAACTTCATGTAAGGTCTTGCTCTGGCCCCTATTTATCGATTACAGGCAAATTGATAGGTTTAAATTGTGTACAATGCTTTTGTGTTTTTCCCCTTCAATTCTGAGAAACAACTTGTTTTCTCTGAAATGTGGAGCGCCAAAGAGACTACACTACCCACAATCCCCAGCTATTGTTGTGACGAACCCTGTCCGCCTTACGACAAACCTCGTGATAGGTCAACAAGCTCTGTGATTGGATGAAACCAGCGCCATATAGAGAGAAGAGTTACGACAGGGAGACTCAATAGTTCCCTGGAAGTTTGTGGCGGGACATTTGAGTGCATGATTACCGGAGATAGAACTACGATTTTTGGTAATAAGTAGTGAATAAAGGTTTTGATTTGCAATATTTATACAACATACCGATATGTGTATGTATTTACATCAATATGTTTTAAAAATACTATGCTAAAAAAGCTAATATTTATGTATATTAGGAATAGTGTGAACAGCTAGTTTACTTGTTAACATATACATGTTAGGCTAACGTTGCCTTGGTTAAAGAGCCTGTTGCTGTTGTGTATTATTTTTGAATTATTATAGGTTTTGGTCCTGATGGAGAGAGGTGTTGGTCCTGATGGAGAGAGGTTCTGGTCCTGATGGAGAGAGGTTCTGGTCCTGATGGAGAGAGGTTCTGGTCCTGATGGAGAGAGGTTTTGGTCCTGATGGAGAGAGGTTTTAGTCCTGATGGAGGGCAGCCTCCAGCCAGAGGGTTGTGTTGAAGGCAGAGCTGAAGTCCACAAACAGGATCCTGGCGTATGGTTCCTGCTGTGTCCAGGTGCTGGA
>NW_011348519.1:0-359 GCF_000735185.1 Notothenia coriiceps
AAAAAAAACCCAGAGAGATTTCGAGAATAAAGTCGTAATAATACGAGAATAAAGTCAGAGTTACGAGATTAAAGTCGTAGTTTCATAAGTGACTTGAGAAGGAGACAACGGGAGCGTCCTGCAATAAAATGAGGAATGTGGAGCATCTTGTGAAGCAGTACTTTAGTTTAGGTTTCTCAAATAACAAAATACTTAATCTTTTGGCACATCAGCATCAGATTATCATAAGTATTAGAACTTTGAAAAGGTTGTGCAAGAAACTACTGTATGTCTATTATTTTGAAGAAAGAACCAAACGGACTTGGAGGAGATTGTCTCCTTTCTGAAGGAGGAAATGGCTGGTTCTGGCCGACTACAAG
>NW_011348520.1:0-926 GCF_000735185.1 Notothenia coriiceps
GCTACTCAACTGGCTTTAGATAAGCCAGCCCTTTGTTAGTATATGAGTGCATAGTTTGTATATAAGTGCTTAGTTAGCATACGAGTGCTTAGTTAGTATTTAAATGCACACCAAACGAAAAATTGTACTAATTCTAAATGTGTAATTGCTTATGCCTTAAATGTTAACAAGTGTAAACAACTAAGCAAATTCATATTTTAATATAGGAGGCTGGGGTCGCCAGTTTAAGTCTGTAACATAATATCTACAAACAATAACCCCAGCCAGTGCCCAGCCATGTGATTTGCTTTACCTTGTGATTTGCTTTACCTTGCATTTTGTTTTCAAGTTGTCCCATTTTTTTTGCTGTCTATGGACCAGTCACCTGGCAATCCAGACCCATCTCTTTAACAACCTGCCTTTAGTTAAAAATTATCTTAATTCACCATGCACATTTATTAAAACATTTTATCAGACAAATATAGATGTACTTACTCCCAGCCTGATTTGGCAGCATTTCGTCTCCCACTGAACATGTGCTCCATCTTAACCTTTGCACTAATTAGGGCAAGGGTTTCAGCATCTGTGACTGAAATAAATACATCATAGGCTTGCATGGTACAACGCTGGAAACTAAAAATGAAATAGCCTAATGCAAACTGAGCATAAAGGTTTTAGTACGATGTTAACTTTACCTGGATAATTTCACAACAGTCATTTCATATAAGCATGTTGCCAAGTTATGGCTTAAGAATGTAAAAGCTTAAGAGAGCAGCGGTAACTTACATGATCTTCGTTTGTCTGCCATGATCGGTTGTTTCCGTGAACGACCGAATATTCCCTCGCCTTAAATGACGCGGCCGCAAGGCATTGTGGGGCAGCATTTTCTCCTGTCCTTTCGGTTAGGGAGGTCCAGTGGTTCCTAAGCTAAAGGAGGTTATAAAGGG
>NW_011348521.1:0-307 GCF_000735185.1 Notothenia coriiceps
GGGTGGGAGGCTGAATTGATGGCCTTCCCCCAATTGCTTCATGCATGGCCTCCACCATGGCCAGGTAGCTGCTGAGGCTTCTCCCCTGTCTGTTCCTGTCCCAGTTGGAGGATTCTTTAACTCCTATTGACAACACAGATAAAAGACTGTTAGTTAAACGGCAGTGAGGGCAAAATCAAATTACATTACATTGCATTTAGCTGACACTTTTATCCAAAGCGACTTACAATAAGTGCATTCGACCAAGAAGATACAATCTAGAAGAAAACAGAATCATATAAGTACATCAGGTTTCATAGAGCCACAC
>NW_011348522.1:0-3811 GCF_000735185.1 Notothenia coriiceps
ATACTATTATTAAACATAAGCTGGTGATATATGGATGAACCAGCCATCCTGGCCAGCTAAAGTGTCCAAAACCCTTCTCCAGCCAACCATTCCAGCCTAATATCTACTGGCTGGTCAATTTACAACAGCCTGACCAGCTACATTAATCTAAGCTGGTTTTTTCAGCAGAGCCATTATTATTTATTTACTATTTTTTGAGAATCTCTATGAGTTATAGTCAAATGTATATATACCAGTCTCTGTTCTGTTTCCTGAGCCAAGTTTGCCTGCTACATTACGATATATTATTATTGATTTACTATTTATTGAGAATCTCTGAATTAAAGTCAAATGTATACCAGTCTGTGTTCTGTTGCCGCATTGGATCTCCGCCAAAATCCAGGATCATCACCCCCCCTAGTTCGCTCCCGTCTGTATCTCTACCGCTACTTGAATACTGTGGCTCAAACTGGTATGGTTCCACCACGTTAGACTCACCCGCATGATCTGATTCCACCATTCCGCCATATAGGTAGTGTATTATTCAACAAGTGTTCTACTCGTGACGTGCTTGACGTCACTAACCGGCAAAAGCTGTTTTGTTCGGAGCGGTCGTGTAACATCGGAAGCGAGCATGGAAAGTTGTAATAAACCACGATTTATAAATACAGCGGGCATATTGTAATGAATGACATGATTTCCCATAAATAATAGTATATATATTATCGTAATAAGAACAGCATTGTCCTTCATTTCGTAAGCTCTTTAACCGCAAGTTGTACGGCTGCAAGGCAAGGGACAACTGCGTGATGCACATGATTGCATCTCTCTCTGGCCTTGGCCATTTTGCTTTCCTCCATGGGTCTCCACTCCGCCCGGTGTTTCCTGGACTCCTCTATGTGCTGTGGAGTGGCTCTGACCGTCTCCAGCTTCAGGTGCCTCTGCACCGGATCCTCATCGTACACCTTCCTGACCAGCTCATCAACCGGGAGCTTCTCTGTCTCAGCTGTATTAGCTGCTTCAGCGTCTGCATTTGTTATCTTGGTGATGTCTATCCCCACGGCAACAACCTGCGGCTCCTTGTGCAGCGTGGTTTCCTCAGAGGGTGCCGTGATGTCGAAAGGAAGCTTCTCTTTCTTCCTCTTCGGGATCCGATCCTTTTTTGCTTTTTTTGGGTTCATACTTGTGTTGCAGCTCCCCTACTCTGATCTGCAGTTTGATCTTGTCACTCTGAGTCTGTTTGAGGTACGTAATATGTCCGTGGAGTAGGCTTGTACTTTAGTCCTGAATGAGGAAACAAACTGGCAATGGACAGGAGGGAACCAGCACAATATATACACGGGGTAAGGGGAACAGGTGGAAACAATCAGGGCGGGGAAAACAATCACGGAGACAGGAGACAGATAGGGGCGGGGAGCGTGGAGGCCTGAAATGAGAGGGAGAATTACTTATCAAAGTAAACATAAAGCACAGGACAAAGGGACATGACAAACTAACATAGAGAATAAACTTTCACAATAAGTTTCTTAGACATGACACTGTGTGTGTTAATTATTGCATGTTTTCACTGCTCATAGGATATGCAGGTTCGGGTCGGTTTGCGGATCAGGTATAATTACTGCAATGTCAAAGCAAATGGATCCAGGTCTGAAAAAATGTATCATACATGTGAATCATTTAGCTAAAGGTTAGCATTAAGGACTAAACTAGACAGTGTTTTTCACCAAAACGTGGCTTTGGGGCAAAGTGAGCAAAGTGCTGGGGGGTAAATTGAGCCAGTTGTTCAACTTAGCCCCCCATGAGGCACTGACGTTGAGTTAAGTCTCTGTAGTATGAAATTGTATTTTAGAGTAGTTTTACACAACTGATTGTTTTTTATGTTTTAAACATTGTAGAAACAACAACATTCCTGCACCGAACAGCTGGATAGAGAAGGCTTTTGCAGGTAGGGTGTGCAAGAGATCACATGATCCAGTAGGTCAGCTCATGTGTAGGTCTTGTGTAGCTAAATGCAGTATCTTCATAGAATGTATTATTTTAAGTTTAGATTGGTTCAATCATTTTAAGGCACGCCACCATCTTTCCTGCCGTATGCCTGGCAGGAGTTATTTGACAATCTGGCTAAAGTGATTACCGATGAGAGAATAACCACATTTGATAAAATGAATAACTATCAATGTTATGTAAATCAATTTAAATTAATTTAAATGATTGCATTAAAAGTCCTCCAAAATACATAATTCAGACACTAAAGACCTTGAGGACCAACATCAATGTTGTGATTAAGGAGAAAATTGTGCAAAAGAATGGATGGCAGGCAATTATGTTACGGAAGCTGCCATTATGTCAATGATGCTAGAAGAGCCATACATCTTCTGAATGCCTTCAGTCACGAGTTAGTGGTTCTAAATTGTCATGAGGCTGAGATGATCCTAGAGGTCACAATAACTCATTTTAAATATTGATGTCAAGTTAAAAAATAAATAAGTGCATCCCTGTAATGGAATCTTTACAAGTGACAAGACTGGGCTCAATAAATCAACAAGAGTCTCAGCTATTCACTCAATTTATGCATTACTAAAACTGTTTAGTACACCGGTGTGCAGAAACCAATTACAGCAAGCATAGTTAAAAATAACACATTCACACTGTATGCTAAAAACAACATGTTTCATGCTCCAAACAGCATGATACCATAAGGAAGGAGTCATGGGTAAATATATAACTGGCTGTTAATTCTTTATATCTACAAAACCCATACTGAGCACACTTTTTTATTTACAGAGGATGCATTGTCCTTACAGCAAATGCCCTCTTCCTATGAGATGTTAAGAAGTTCTGAAGATGTCTGAATGTCAGGCAATGTCACGGTTTTAAAGTGGAGGGTGAAAGAAGACAGGGTACAACCGGAGTTATGAAAGCCGAGGGGGTTCAGCTCTATAGGCAACAGAAAACAAGAAAATATCACAGTGCACCGAGAAAGATAATAGGAAAACTCCCATGTAGTCATGACATCGCCCTCAGGGGTCACACCTGGAGTTTGAAATTGTCCCTTTCATACACGTGTATGCCACTGTACTCACACTCTGTCAGCGTTTGGAGGATTTACCACCAGCAGGACGGCTAACGAGAGAGCCCTCCTCCTGCCTTCATCATTATTCCCACCAGCCACCGCCGGAAAACCAATCCTCGATGCTGTGACACAGTAATATGGAGGGCTTTCCCAAATGTTTACCCTCTGTTTCCCAGTGCTTTCACACTGGGGCCAGTTATTTTATGAGAGGGGCACAATAAACGCAGGTTAAAAAAGACAAAGACAGTATTAAGTGTGCGTAAAATAAAATAAAGTAATTGGTATTTGTTTCTTTACAGGTATCTGCTTCAGTTACTCTAAGTTCATTTACAATATTTGTTTCAGTAACTAAGTTACAATTGTATTAAATCACATAAACAGTATTTGCTGCATCACTGAATAGGGTGATGAACAGTCACATCTCTGCTGTTCATCTGGGTCTCTGCATCCCAGGAGTTTCCTCTTCTTTGACATTACAGCAACAACATCCTGCGGTTTTGGTGATTTTTAGTCGGTCAACGTCCAGGTTTGGATCTTACTTGAAGTAAAAAGGGAAGTGTTGTTTTTTTCCCTGCACGCTTCAGCCGGCGAGTGCCGGTTTAGCGCTCTAAGGGGTTTGACTTGAATGCTGAGTATCATTAGTACGGCCTATCACGGCCGCTATAGCCAATACATCGTTACATTATAACCTTTTCTTTTGGAGGGGGGGGACCACAAAGGGGTCCAAGGTCAGTGTTATGGGGGCACTGGCCCCTGTTG
>NW_011348523.1:0-5310 GCF_000735185.1 Notothenia coriiceps
AATACATTTGTATTGCATGTATATTTTTTATTTGTAAAAATTTCAGTTAAAGCTTAAAAGAATAAAGATATGTTTGTTATCTAAACGTTTGACCTCTTTTACAATTTTGGAAACGAAACGGGGAATCGATGAGCAGAACCGGAATCGGAATTGATACATTTCAAACGATACCCATCCCTAGGTAACAATGTCAAAAATGACTGGGGTTTTTTGCTTGTTTTACCTAATTTACCTACTATCCCTTTAGCACATGCTGAATGAGCAAGAGACAAATCAAACATTTGACTCAACTTATTCATTTACAGATGCTTTTAAACATTAGCCTGATGTGGTAGCTGGACATTTCTCACTTCTTTTAAATACTGAACAGCGCAGAAGTGAAACCAAGATGTATTTGTAGGTGCAACACTGAGGGGGGGGGGGACACACAGTGCAGAAACAGTGAACGTTTCCACCAACAGAACAGAGCAGCTTCACCCTTTACAAATAAATACAAATCTTGAACATATGACTTCTCTCTCCAATCAGGAGACTTCAGCACATCCAGCAGGAAATGAAGGGGCGGAGTCAGAGGCCCAGCAGGTGTTTGTGGCTCTGGCAGGAGGCGGAGAGGTCAACATGTACGAGCTGCTCAACAGCTCCGTCACCATCATCTGTGAGGACAAGGCGGCAGCTGCGGACTCCTGACCCGACCTCTGACCCCTGGAGGATCAGAGGTATGTCTCAGCTACAACACACACAACCCAGGCCATGGACTCAGTGTGATGAAGCTTCACGTGTACTCCAGCTGTGTGGCCGTTTTCAGACCAGTGATGGTTCCTGACTTTGGAAATAGTTCTCATTAATTTAAGTCCAGCTCTGCAAACTCCAATCCCTGATGAAGACTTTACGTGTTTGTTTATTGAAGGAGTTTTTTTCTGTGTCACCAAATTCCATAAAAAAGACTAAAACCCACTGTGTGTGTGTGTTACTTTCATTGCTCTCCAACATCACTCTTTCATCTGTGGTTCTCTGACAAGTTGTCCTGAAGTCTTTCAAAACGTTTCAGAAATGTAGTTTTTTTTTATTTTTTTAAAAGGTTCCTCTCAAATATCTGGTTGCTTTTTAGTATCGAGCCAACAGAACATAGTGTGTTAGTTGATGACAGCTCCTCGGACGTGCACTTTTTCTCATTTAAAATAAAATACAATACCAATTCAAATTCTGTGTTTATTACAGATAGTGCTGAAAAGGACTGGAGAAACAACTTCCACTGTGATCTCCTCATACAGCACAGCCCATACCCATAGAGTGAGTTGTTCTCAGTAGCATATCAAAAGTAAAGAAGTAACAAAATTCTCACTATTTGGATTTGAATGCCTCTTTTTCATCAAGGAAACATCATTATTGCAGAACATGATCATCAAACTGATTCAAACATGGCAACAAACCCAGCAAAGAAGAGCGGCCGGTTAAACCCAGTCTGGAGATGAAAAGGTGGAGCATTTCCTGGTTCCAGACTACTTCCTGGCGCTACCTATACAGTCTATGAGCGTTAGAGAACGTTGAATGTTGAATTATCTTCCATTATTATTTTTAATTACACACACATTCCATGACCATCAAATGGTATTATGTCCAAAAAGTATTTACATAAGCTGCCTGTGTGTGCTGCATAACATCCAAAAGGTCTTAGTGCATCAGCTTTACAAATGAGGGCTCTGGCTGAGTGCTGGTTACATCCTTTTGCTGTGAAAAACCTCCTGCTTGGACTTTGATATGCCCTGAATACAGCCTGTCAGGCAGTCTCTGTTGTGTGGCCTTCTCAGCTAGTTCTGTAGACAGTTCACCCACATGTTTACTATTTTCAAAATGCCTCTATAAGAAAGTCATTAGCTCAAAGCGCCCTCCAGCAATACGTGATATTCTATAGTATCATTCATGACTCTACATGATGGTGGCCATGCTCTATTAAAGCTGCATTGATTGGTTTGTGTGGCCACGGAGGAACAGAAGCCCTCCTCCCTGCTTATTTGTACATTCTGCAGACACTGAGCAACGTTAGCATTTATTTAGTGGTGTTAGTGTCCTCATGCTGAACCTCAGTCCAATATCTGCTCCCCTTCAGCTATGTTTGGTCTCCTTATTTAAATATCCAAACATATTACTGACTGATGGAACTTGCTTTAAATGTGGCTAATTTAAGCAGCCAAGACAGACAAATGTATCACAAAAGAATACATATATAGAATTTGCATGCTGGTCTCAAATCATCCACAGCACCTTAATCATTTTCACTGCATACGGAGTGCAAATATTCCTCTGCAGATGTGTCAGGACGACCACGACCTGCTGGGTCTTCATACATGTGTTCTACGTAGGGCATGGTTACCCACACTGTGCATACACTCCTTCTGTCCTCAGCAGGAGTCTGAGCTTGAAGGCCTTTCGTTCTCTTGCTGGAGTTAGTGAGTCAGGAGGTATCAGGGTTCATATATGAGCAAACAACCTGGTAATGCATACTGTCCAATTTCTGCCCAAAATGTATATTCTGTACTTCTTTCAATTCATTCATCCATTCATTTATCAAATGGAATCACACTAAAAAAAACAGCCTGCTGCAACCCTCTGGTCTTTGCACTTGGTATAAGAAACTAAAACTGTTACAATAATTTCAGCATTCATTTGAGCAGAGAAATTAGAAAGCACAAATGAATTGTTTAATTTAAGGTTGAAAGTGTTCTTCAGTAACTAACAACAATTGAGCACAGTAATTCTAAAGTTCTCTACAGACAGCGGCGCTGTAAGACAGACATGTTTTTATGTTGTGATACTTGTTTAACTTCCAAAGGCTGCTTTAGCTCCTGCTCCGGTCTGATCGAGTACAAGGTCAATCCAACATGGCCCCAGAGGGATTGAGGGGGATCTCCTGTGCTTCCTAGCTGGTGATCTTCTTGCGTGGCAGGTAGGCGTTAGTGATCTGGTTCATCACCACCAGGGCAGGGAAGAGGGGCAGCAGGAGGAAGGCCCACCAGGCAAGGCCTTTCACAGTGGCCTGGAACCAGTCAGAAAACATGGCCGACACCACGGTGACGGTGGCCAGCAGGTAGACCACCAGGCCACAGGTGGCGTGGTACAGCTTCAGCCTCAGCGGGGGGGAA
The DNA here is from genome assembly GCF_000735185.1 of Notothenia coriiceps. Taxonomy (NCBI): domain Eukaryota; kingdom Metazoa; phylum Chordata; class Actinopteri; order Perciformes; family Nototheniidae; genus Notothenia; species Notothenia coriiceps. The sequence continues at coordinate 3,141 of NW_011348523.1, forward strand.
GACAGGCGCAGCAGCTTAGGAAAGAGGAGGCCGACGCCGCAGGCCGCCTGCAGCACAGTTGCAGCCAGAGTGCAGACCCCCAGCACGCTGTGCCAGGTCAGCAGGTGGGGGAGCTCCGACACGTTCTTACTGGCCACCATGAAGCCCAGGCCGGTGGCCGCGGCTATCAGGACCAGAGCCTGGCAGAACCAGTGCAGACGGACTTTACCTTTCCGGGACACGAAACAGAAGGGGGATCCTTCAGCCGAGAAGAGGAGGACGCCTTCAGTCATACACAGGCAGTACTGCAGGGGGGGGGGGGGGGACACGGGAGGGGCATGTGTTATTCAGGGTATGTAGAAAGACAAAACAAGGTGTTCTGGTGTTGGAAAATAAAAGGACGAGCTGGAGGCCCAGATGAGTTATTTTATAAAACCAGAACTCATCCTGTGCATTACGCTGATATATTAAAGAAAGAAAAGGCTGTGTTTTAGCTATTTGTTTACGGTTGTTTGTGGATACTTTGGCTAATATTGAGGTTTATCTAATTAACAGATCTGTTTATGACAACTTGGGTCTTGTTTTTTTGCCATCATTGCTATTGGTTGAGATAACACTTTATTAACCAAAGTTATTAATGATCTGGGAACACAGAGACGTTGCTGTTAAAGAATGTGACAGTGCGGACCACTATGTCACAATGAGTGTGTGAAGGCATTGTACACATATAAATATCCTTCTTCTGCCTGTGCTCTGCTCATGTCTGTGGAAGAAGAGCTCCCATCGCTGACAGGTGTGCAGCTCACAGTGTTTCTGACTGTAGAGGCAGGATGTTTATACAGGAAGTTATCATGGCTGACACTGGTGAAGCACCATCCCGCTCTTCCTCCATTAACCATGACAGAAAAGCCTAACATCCCCCTGTTAGCTGACATATTCCAGGTGAGCTTGTAACACAATATCTGAGGGAGTGAGGCAACACCGAGCTTTGTAAAGCTTTCCCTCCATCTATTATTCACCGTGGAAAGAGACCGGAGACATCCACGTTATCAGATGTATACACACAACAATGAAAGACCTGCCTGCAGTCGTATGGAAAACACTGAAAAATTAAAATTCCAACATGATTCATCGAAATAACAAAATGCCATCAATACGTACTGATGCTTCAAATAAAGAGGAAATAAAAGCCACCAACTCATGTCAGTAATGGTTGCTTCTTCTCTGATGGTAACAATATTTTCTTCTTGTATTTGTGGGTTGTGATGAATGTGTGCGCTTGAGAGAGAGAAGATGAAGTCAGGTGCAAACTTACTGCGACAGACATACACACAGGATGCCAAGAGAACAGACCTGAAACAGAGGAGCAGAATCACCTTACAGTTCAAAAGTATCCAAAAGAACATTTCAGATGTCTGGAGGCTGAGGCTCAAATACATATATTTACATTTATATTCATTTGAACGATTGAATGTTAAGGCTACTGTTTGATACTAGTTTAAGTTCTAAACGGCAACCACATTTGCAGATTTATAATGCGTATATGTAATATTGTTAGTACTAGTATTCGTGTTCTTTTATACGAGAATTCTACTTTTTATTGTGTAATGTTCTACTGTGCATGCTTTAGATACCTCCCTTAGAATATTCATCGTTTCTTAGCCCTTCGGCAAGAGGCCTGGTATTCATCCTAGTCCACTTCAACTAAAAGACAGGGATTGGGGCGGCGACCACGAATCCAGGAAACACATTGTACGGATCTGGTTTCACACACTGAAACCTCCCAATTGTTAATTCCCTGTAAAATAAAGTATATTGGTCCACTGCTACAAACAAACAAGATTCTGCGCTATCACAGACTGTAACTCTTCTTTAAGAGCCTCGCTCATGCCTCGCAGCTCGTTAAGGCTGTAATAATGTCCACCGTTTACTCGTTATCCAGTTTAAAGAACCTGGTCCAGCAACCTCAACAGGTCACACTCCAAACTCCACTATAAATGAGCCAAGACCAAAGAGGCTGTCAAAGGCAGCCAGAAACAAAAGGGTAGATCTGCAGCCAAGGCTGGGACAGACCTGAATTTGCAGTGGTAAACGCAAGCCTTGGTGTGAGAAATCAACTGTGGGAGCAATGTATTAGAAAATGAAGACATACCAAGACGCACGTGAGTAATCTCCCCTCGAGCTCTGGGGC
>NW_011348523.1:5355-16028 GCF_000735185.1 Notothenia coriiceps
AAAAACTGCGATCGCGAGACGCCGATCGCATACACGTAAAATTCATGACGGTAAAATCAACCATGACCCTTTTCTCTGGTGCGCGGCAAAAACCAAGCTCGCCAAAATGCTTCACCAGTCTGGCAGTCTTTGAGTGTCCGAAAATGACAATAAAATAGCGGTATGCAAGCGTGTGTGAAAGCAGCAAAAATCCTGCAGCTCCGCCCCTGTGACGCGACCGGTGAGCGGAGCAAAACCACACAAGAGTTACGCCCCTAACAGGCGGCTGCGTTGTCGCTTGCGGCGGGGGCTGAAATTCGACACAACCGATCACATGAATCCTCCCGCCCCAGGACACACAAGCCACGCGTTTGCTACTGGCCAATAGTGATTTGGATTGGCTGACGCCCTCCGCTCGAGGCGTCAAACAGTAGAAACAGTTGCCTCTACTTTTGCAGCGAGCACCCGCGAGACGAAGCTACGCTTTGCCCACAATGCCAGTTCTCGGCGAAACGTGACGTCACCCTCATTTAAAATGCTGAGCCAGAAGCGTTGAAGCGGCAACGCACGCGCCGTATGTAGGGGCAGTAGACCCTAACACACTTGAGCTATTTTATCTACCTCTGGAACAAGCTAAACTAGTTATACATATATTTATTCTTCACTGCCGGGTCACTCGTTACTGGATCAGTGAGCTGCATGAGATACTGACAGGCTGTCAGGAGAGAGAGAGAGGGGGAGAGAGGAAAAGAGAGCGCTTCCGCTCATTTCTCCGTGTTATTGTCCAAAGTTAATGTAAAGTTGAATAATGTACTTCATTTGAATGTAATAATTATGTTGGTTGTTGTTTGTGGAAGCGCCAGTGAATGAGCCCCATTAACTGAGTTTTAAACATCACTTTAAATGGAAGATCCCCATAGGCCCCTCCCACTCGATCGGATCAGCGATCGGTATTGGCCGATACTGATTCCGGCGATCGGCCCCAAGATTGGCTATCGGAGCATCCCTATTATTTATATTTCTGGGGAGTTTAAGAGACAGTGTTTGGCTGCACATAGAGATGCATTTCCAGATTACAATCAAGAACCCTTAAAGCTCACCCTCTGTTTTTTAGAAGCGGTAAAATAAAACAAATTGCGATCACATGCTAATGCTGTGGTATTCTTCATCTTAACCACTACACCACCAAAGATGCAATGCATTTCAGGTGGCATTACTGCAGTTTGTCATAACCACGGTAGCCATGTAGAAGGTCCTATCTGTGTTTCGTTTGCATCATAGTAGACTCTGTGGACTTTGATCCGTCATATTATAATGGATTTTAAGGTATTGTAGAACTACCAGGGGTAGACATTAAGGGTCAAATTCCACTGGCCCTCCAGGCATAGAGTCCAGCGATTTATAAACACTTTTCAGGATGTTTTCTTTTTTTCTTTTAGCTGATCCAAAAAAAGACTGAATTTGTTTCAAACTGTGAGTTTTATGATCCATTGTAGCTCTAACACACACACACACACACACACACACACACACACACACACACACACACACACACACACACACACACACACACACACACACACACACACACACATCTGGATACAGTGACCCTAATCCCTTCACGTTATCAGTGAGCATCAGTGTGTGAAGTCATGTGGACTGGTATGAGTCGGGGGGCTGAGATCCGCTGATGAGAACATCTCCACTAGACGCATATCATCCTTTCACACCCGACCCACCACTGCCTCGCAACCCGCATTAGATCAGAAGCTGTTTAGTGGAGAGAGAAGGTTGACTATATATAGCATTTCATGTAGACAAAGCACTGTTTTGTCAAGATAGAAGATACCAGTCGGAAGTAATATCTAGTCTCACTTTTCAGCCTTTACAGTTGTGACTGCTGCCAAACTACTACTAGAGGTTTCATAGAAAATCTGTTCTCTGGATATATAGAGAACAGATTTTGTTAATCCAAAGTGTTTCTTCCAGCTTTTTACTATTGAATGTTATTTCAGTATGTGTTGGCACAAACCAGGAATTGAGCCTGATACCCACTGATATTGATACTAATTAAGCTGCATCATTAATACAGTCTATAATAAAGGAATTATTTCATGCTCAACAATGGTTATCAATTACAAAGTCACTGTTTTTCTCATGTCTGTCTTTATTTGTTTGACTTTCTGTAACATGACTTCTGATTGGGCGCGCTTAAACCTCAAAAGTATTGATTGGGGACGACAAATTCAAAACATAATCAAAGGAGTATCTCAAAGACAAAAGTAAAGTGAACAGGAGCATTATGTTTTCAAGATGAAAGGGGGTCGACGTGTCGTGGAGTGATTTAATTGGGGGCTGTTTTGCTCCTTAGTTTCAATGAGTAACTGTATGATTATCTTGAGTTGGAACTTTAAACCACTGTCTGTTTTTTCTAAATGTCCATATTAATGTTTTTCTTTGTCCCTTTTAGTATTTGCTTGACCTAAATCCACTGAAATATATGACACAGTGTGTTTGACATATGGAATCTATCTAATGTGGATTTCACAGTCTCTGTAGACATACTTTATTATTTCTTTACACTGTATTTGGACTGTGGCAGGCAGCACTGAAATGCCTTCCAGATCCCAAAGTCATTCTGATCTTTCTCATGAAAGTCATTGAGGTGTAGGTCAGACTTTGTTGGCTGAATACTTGTCTTTTTTCATGTTACCATTAGACCTCCTCCTCACTGTTATCCTGACTGGCTCTCAATAGATTCATTCAACTTCTGCAATTTACAATGCAGCTTTTTCTCTTTTCTTGTTGTGCGGGTATACAACAGTTTATATACACATAGCTAATTGTATAGTCTTAGCACACATGCAAAACATATAATTAAAATGGATTTTGAACGAAGTGATTGAATATATCCCACAGTCAGTTTTTGGCAACATTGTACATATAGAAGCATCTTGTTAGCCTTTTCTGGAATGTTTTACCTTCACACGACACAGTGACTAAATATTGGACGGTGTCAGTGTGTTACTTTGGAAACTCAGAATGTTGAGAGAAATGTTTTCCAACAGCTTTCTTTTTGAGCTTTTAGCTGTGTTAATAAAAGACATACATGCCGTGCAGTAAAAGATAGAAGTTGTTTGTATCTGTTTAGTCACAACATCTACACTATTCGGGTTTCCGTAATCCTGCTTACAAACAGACAAACAAACCGCCTAACTGTACTGGAAACCTATCCCCGCGGCAGAGGTTACTAGAATGCAGTAAGCGACCATTATTAAGCTTATCCTAATGTACAGATCGTTCTTTTTGGCATCTTAAATTCATCTGTTCTTTTCTTTAAAGTTGCTTATTGCCTCATAAAACTAAATACATGACTCTTCACTTGCTGTCTTCCAGTTTGTGCTTAATTGAACCCAGGTGGTCAAAGGATAGCCTGCTTCCAACACATTACTGTGCTCTCAATAATATAGAAAAGGCTTCCTGTGTTTAAGCCTGGCAAGACAGCAGTCATGTAGGTCAACAGGTATAAGCCTGCATTTACCATTTGCAGCTAAAGGCAAGTGGGGTGGAAGAGAAGGCAGTGGGATGTAAGCATCATACAGAGAGAAAGGATATTGCAGGGGGAAGTGATAAAGAGGGAAGAAAGGCCAACGATTGGTCCACGCAGACTGTAGTGGTGGTCTGATAAATGTTTTATAAGTATCACTCCTGGGTTTGTAGGTTAGACTTATCTTTCCTCTCACATGTGTGGGATAATGGTGGAGATGTGAGTCACACTGGGCTGTGTTGTCGAGATAACTGCCTGCATTGTGTGTCTGTTATTTTTCCAATACAATTAACGAGCAATGCAATTAACAAGCATTACGTTTAATTTAGAGAGAATGAAAGCATTTAATTTATGAAATCTGTGGCTGCAATCTTGCCTGATTTGTTTACGTTGCCATGGTTGCAGTTGTGCAGTGGTGTAAGCAGATAAAGATGTGTGTACAAATGTCTTCCTGCAGAAACACTTTTGAAAGGTGTTAGCAAAAGGTTGCAAATGACTTTTATATTAACATACCATTTCAAGCGGTATAATTATTGCTATGGAGCAGAGATATCATTTTGATACTCTTGCAAAATCAAGATCAAGATGTCCCTTGTTTGCACATGTTCTTTATCCTGTCCACAAGTACATGCTCACATTAACTTTTGCTCTTTAAAACGAGGTCATAATAGTGCCTCTCCGCTGCAAGTGTGTGGCTTTCAAAGGATTAATTGTCATACTAGAAGGGGCTGGAAGCCGCGGTGTAAACTTGATAGACCTCTAGTGTAATTCTGAAATTCAGAGGCCGCATCATCTGTCCAAGCTGACATTTTTCTTGGTGTCCTTGGCTGAAAAGTGAGGGATTGATACGCTGTCAGAGCCGTGTTATCCAGCTCATAAACAGCAGGCTTTGCCACAGCTTTTAAGAGGCATGACCCCCAATATAGCAGTACCACAAATAGAACCTGTCCCACTTTTTCACAGGTCTTAGTTCGACAAAAAAGCGGTCAAATGGCTGATGAATGAAGAGATGTCAAAATTTAATTTGACTATTTAACCCACTCCTAGAGTATTCATTTTTATAGTCAAGCAACCACACCTTTGCAAAACAGGCCTGTCGAGCTTTGAATTCCTCCTGAATTCACCGGCCGAGTATGGAGGGTAGTGTCTATGTAATCAATGGTTTGTTTTGCAGCTCTAATGTAAACTGCAAATTACAATTATGATCTATATGGTTCATGGGGAGGATGCTGACTTTTTGTCTAGAGAATGTAGCTAGCGTCAGTATTTCAGCATGTCATCATGTATGTAGCCATCATGTGCACATGTAAGATCCCTTTACAGTAAACGTTATCTCATTAAGTTCTTCAGGTCTAGAATGTGGAGAGTTATTAAATACATGTAGCTGGCGTTAGCTTAAATAGCTAGCGTGCTTTAGCTGATACGATATCTAGCCGATCAAATATTTATATATTCCTCAGCTCTTATATACACACACATACACATACAGTGGGGCAAAAAAGTATTTAGTCAGCCACCAATTGTGCAAGTTCTCCCACTTAAAAAGATGAGAGAGGCCTGTAATTTTCATCCTAGGTACACTTCAACTATGAGAGACAGAATGGGGGGAAAGAATCCAGGAAATCACATTGTAGGATTTTTAATGAATTAATTGTTAAATTCCTCTGTAAAATAAGTATTTGGTCACCTACAAACAAACAAGATTTCTGGCTCTCACAGACGTGTAACTTCTTCTTTAAGAGCCTCCTCTGTCCTCCACTCGTTAACTGTATTAATGTCACCTGTTTTAACTCGTTATCAGTATAAAAGACACCTGTCCACAACCTCAAACAGTCACACTCCAAACTCCACTATGGCTAAGACCAAAGAGCTGTCAAAGGACACCAGAAACAAAATTGTATACCTGCACCAGGCTGGGAAGACTGAATCTGCAATAGGTAAGCAGCTTGGTGTGAAGAAATCAACTGTGGGAGCAATTATTAGAAAATGGAAGACATACAAGACCACTGATAATCTCCCTCGATCTGGGGCTCCACGCAAGATCTCACCCTGAGATCTTGCGTGGAGCCCCAGATCGAGGGAGATTATCAGTGGTCTTGTATGTCTTCCATTTTCTAATAATTGCTCCCACAGTTGATTTCTTCACANGTGTGTGTGTGTGTGTGTGTGTGTGTGTCAACCATGCTCCGGGGTCTTCTTCGCTGCTTTTGGTGTATTTCGGGCGGCAGCAGCGCCACTTGCAGGCCTGACATATGTACTACATCGTTTCCAGCTTTTCCAGCGGTCTAGTGTGAACGGACACGTTAATGAATCGAATGCGTGTGAACGGAAGCCTTTTTTGCGCTTGCGTATGCGTTTTACCGTATGCGTCCTCGTGGGGCCCGGGTCTAAGCCAAACTATATCCGGTCACAGTGATCTGCTATTTTAAAGTAAAGTCAACACATATCGACCCTAAATATAGTCTATATTAAGAACGAGAAAAGTCTTAACATATATATCCTTTTTTGTAAACATATAACAAATGTGTGAGGTTGATGACGTCAGAGTATCGTCCTATGTGCCAGGGCTTAGCCCCGGACAGCCCCAGCCCAATTGAACCCCTCGGTATTTGTGAGGGAGCTCCTATACGGCATTACCCCGCTGAAGCTCACCAAAGTTTAACATATTTCATAGTTCAAAGTTTTGTCAATTGTTTTGTTTATTGGTCAAATACTGGTTTCTAATGGTTTCTGAGGAGTTTTACTGGAATGAAAGAGCACAGAGTGTACAGAAGCAAAAAAGCAGCATACTGCATTAAACCTGACCTTCACAGAGAGGTTGAAGTTCATGTGGAAAGGAGGTTTCAGTAGTCTGTCTGCACTCTGTTTAGTTTTGCTATCTTACAATCAATATAGTAAATGTGAGGTAAAGTGTGTTGCCAATGTAACCGGTTAGAACTCCAAGTGGCGATGAGGTCTTAAAATGTATGGAAAGGGTCTTAAAAAAGGTCTTAAAAGGTATTAAATTTGACTTCAGGATTCCTGCATATACCCTGTACTAAGAGAGAACAATTCAATATTTAAATGATCAAATTAAATTTTTTGGGTATCCTTTGAACTGTCTGTTTAAAATTAATCGAAGCATCAGACAAAAAAAGCTTTTGAAAATAATATTATATTTTGATTTAGGTCAAAATATTATATTTGTAAACGTGAAGAGTCAGTGCCTCACCAGCCATGAACCTCACTGCAGAAGCTTATATATAGACATCTAAGTTTTCTGTGCCCCACCACTTTTGTACATATAGAAACGCCACTGAGCAGGAGTAACAGTGACTCAGATGCTACACTGGAACACAGAGCTCCTGTTCTTTGCATCCTGTGTCATCGCTCTCTTGATATCTTACACACAAGATAATAATAAGACTTACAATGACATTTCTATTTTGTTTTAAGTTATCAGTTCAATTAGTACAGCTAGTAAGCTGAGGTGTGTCGTTTCATAGAACTCCTGGTCACCTTTAAAATCACCCCAGTACGATGAGGACAGAAGCCTCCAATAAACACAGACCAGTGACATTATCAAGTGGCTCCATATATTTTAGCATGCATGTGTTAACTCCAACTACACTTAACAAAATGTGTTTGTGTCTCTAGCTGAGCGAGGGCATGCCGCTGCGCTCTGGGGAGAGGCTGAAGTACAGAACCAATGGTGAGCCTCCAACTGCCAGCCTTACTTCACTTAAGTCTCAGTTAAACAAAAGGATTGAGTGTTCACTACCACTCACTCCCTTTGGTTGTTGTTTTATTTGAATTTCAAGTTTTTTTTCTTTTTCTTGCCCAACCGTATCTGTGTGTCCGTGCAGGTTTCTTTGCCATGGTGGTGAGTTGTGTGGCAGTAGCAGCAGCGGTGCAGCAAGGTGCTGACCTCACATACATCCACAGCCACTTCCTGCAGCTGGCTGTGGCCTCCTTCCTGATCTCCGTCCTGCTCAGCAGCTACCTTTACGTCCGCTCTGGGCGTGCTGCTGCAGAGCAGCTGGCACTGGGCGGCAGCTCTGGTGAGTTCCCTTATGCAGCTGTTATTCACTCTTTCCTTTTGTGCTCAGCTGTCTCATTTATTTTCTTTATTTCATCAGGAAATGTGGCTTATGACTTTTTCAAAGGACGTGAGCTCAATCCACGAATCAAATACTTTGATCTAAAATTCTTCTGCGAGATGCGCCCTGGTCTGATTGGCTGGGTGAGTTCACGGAAAACCAAAAAAAACCATTTGTCTTAAAATACACCCAACGAGCACTCAAAGTAGGAAGATTATTTGTTGTTATTGGATTTGCATTGCCAGATGCATGGGCTGTTCTGATGTAGCATCATTGGTCTTTAAAGCCTTGAATGAGTTGGCAGGTGTTACAGCTTTCTGAATGCTCCAAAAAAAACCTATTGTTTTGGATTTGTGTGTCATTGTTTAGTGTCTGATCAACTTTGCGCTGGCGCTGGCGGAGATGAAACGGCAGGGTCTGGAGGCTCCCTCTCACGCCATGATCCTGGTAAACCTCTTCCAGCTGCTCTACGTGGCCGATGGCCTCTGGAACGAGGTATGACACACAGCACACAAACATGTTCACTCCAACATGAACAAAGAAAGAAAACAATTACATAGATTATCATGTTAACAACTTCTAAACTCTGTGTGTGTGTCCAGGAGGCCATCCTGACCACCATGGACCTAATGCACGATGGTTTTGGCTTCATGTTGGCGTTTGGAGATCTGGTGTGGGTGCCCTTCACTTACACCCTGCAGGCTTACTACCTGGTGAGCCGGCCCACCCCGCTGAATCCCCCTGCCCTCGCTGCCATTGTCACACTTAAACGTAAGTGTCAAATTGAATTCACTCAACATTTTGCCTAGCTTAGATAGAGAAAACTGTTAAGTCCTAGAGAGATGATCTTAACATCTCAGTGTTCATTTCCTTTCCGGTTTCGAAACTGAAATTAAAATGTTCTGTGTCTCTCATTTAGTTATTGGATTCTACATCTTTAGAAAGTCCAACTCTGTGAAGAACGCCTTCAGGAGAAACCCATCAGACCCCCAACTTTCCCGTAAGTTCTGCTGTTTCCCTGCAGCTGATGTCAAAACACTCACTGCTTTGTCCATATCTGATTAACCTCTGTGTGTCTGCCTCCCTGCAGACCTGAAGACCATCCCCACAGCTACAGGGAGGAGTCTGCTGGTGTCTGGGTGGTGGGGGGTGGTGCGCCACCCTAACTACCTGGGGGACCTGCTGATGGCTCTGGCCTGGTCCCTGCCCTGTGGTGAGTGGGTTTTTTGTTGACCCTCTGACACTAATGGCGCATTTCCACTGCAGCACGTCGTAGCACGGTTTAAGCTTTTTTTTGCTTTTCCACTAGGAGTAGTTCCGGCTCAGGGCAACTTTTTCACCTTTTTTCTGGCCCTCCAAAATCGAGGTTCTTACCGGGCCAACAACCGGGCTGAATATGCTAAACTAGTGACGTAAACACTCTCGACTGCTGAATGGTCAGAGAGAATCGCTGGCAAGGGGGCTACAACTACAACAAAATGAACATATTTGACCGTGATTTAATTGTAATACATGTTTCAAAAATGATGCTGAAGTAACAACATATTGATACCGGTTAGTAAAAACCATGAATTAATGCTTTGACAAGTCTGCAGACAGACGGCAGGAGAAAAACCTTTTAAAATGCGTGTTTTCTGAGGCTAAGCTAACGTTGTATGCTCCGACCATCCACACTCACAACAAGGGCCTCAGGGGTCTTCTTCAGTGCTTTTGGTGTATTTTGTGGCAGAAGTACAGCGCCACTTACAGGCCCGGCATATGTACTACAGCGTCTCCAGCGCTTTCGAGTGGTCTCGTGCGGAAGTAGAGCGCCACTTACAGGCCCGACATATGTACTACAGCGTCTCCAGCGCTCCCGAGCGGTCTCGTGTGAACAGAAGACATTTTTGATATCGTATTTGGTTATTTTTGCGTTTCGTATGCGTTTGCGGGTAAATGGGGTCTAAGCTCCATGGTAGTTTTTTGCTTTTTAATTTTTGCATATGAGATTTGATTTGTAATGTCCTATTAGTGGGATATATTTCTTAACATTGGCCACACTTTCTCTTATAGCCACACATTCCATGTTGTTGGCTGATAGAACTAGTTGATTTGTAGGTAAACACCTTCCCTTCTTCAGGTTTTCTGCATATGAAATGTAATATTGGGACTCATTTTTATCTCTAAGTGGGTCAGGAAGTTGAAAATATTACTGTAATCAGGTGTTGACCTGAGAGGCCTTGTGAATTATGGTTTGCTACATCTTAGTGAAATCAGTGACAAAAAAACACACACACACAGGCCCCAGCTGAAGCAATAGAAGCAAAGATACATGCAATAAAACACATACACTGACAATGGTGCAACAGTTGGGGGGGTGAGCAAAGGTCTTAGGCAAAGTTGGACTGAAGCTGCTACCTTGTGATGTTGCGTTCAAGTGCAGGCTGTGTGTGAGCGTGCATGAGCTTGTGTATTGTAAAGCTGAATGAGTGTGATCAGAGGTCTTATGTTAAGGACAGGCCTGCTAACTAGGCCAACAGCTGCTTCCTTGGCTATTCATCTCAAGTCCGCTTTGAAGCCCTTTTTTCCTTTTATTTCACCACAGGAGCATTTTGTATATGAATGGACACTGAGATGTGTAAACACACAATTGTCCAGGTGTCTGCTCCAAGTCTGTTATGAGTTATGTATTCAAATAGATGCAGCATATTCACTGTGCTTTGAAATCGGTGGTGTGTGTGTGTGTGTGTGTGTGTGTGTGTGTGTGTGTGTGTGTGTGTGTGTGTGTGTGTGTGTGCTTCCCTTTGATGGTGAACAGAAGGCCAGTTCTGTCGTTCAAAGGGATCCTCTATTTCTCTTATATGTATTCCGTCTTTCCTTAACATAACAAATTGCAAGAAATATGTTGGAAACTAACACACACACACACACACACACACACACACACACACACACACACACACACACACACACACACACACACACAACAACACACACACACCACACTACACAACACGACACACACACACTACAACAACAACACACACACACACACACACACACACACACACACACACACACACACACAC
>NW_011348523.1:16066-16332 GCF_000735185.1 Notothenia coriiceps
TTACAAAAAAAGGATATATATGTTAAGACTTTTCTCGTTCTTAATATAGACTATATTTAGGGTCTATATGTGTTGACTTTAGTGGTGCACGATAATTATCGGCCCGATAATTATCGGTCCGATATTAGGAATTATGACGTCATCCCGATAAACCCGATAAAAGTATACAATATATTTTTTGGGTAAAAAAAAAGAAAAAAATACTGCGGTGTGGGTGGATTGGGATGAGGGGCGCTTGTTTTTCACTCGGCTCCTCCCGTTTTGCC
>NW_011348523.1:16372-17927 GCF_000735185.1 Notothenia coriiceps
GCAGCGAAGAAGACCCCGGAGCATGGTTGCCATGGTTGCCCTTCTGTTTATTCTCCGCGGTGGACGGCGTGTTCTCCTGCTGTATATCTCTCAGGTAGTCCACCAGCAGATGAAAAACACCCACCTCTCCGCCTCTTCCAAGGAACGAGAGGACCGTGCGGCAGTTTCCGTTAAAAAAATGTTCCGCCGGTCAACNGCTTGTTTTTCACTCGGCTCCTCCCGTTTTGCCAGTACTGTGGTAATTAGTGGTTTAGGAAGAGGGGAGTTTTTCACAAATCCAGCGCTCCCTAACTCATGCCTGGCTGTGACGTAAATGGTGTGCGGCCGTGAAGCCAGGACAGTAAACAAACATGTCGTCGGTAGTATGGGACTATTTCAAAGTTTCAGAGTTAGATAGTTTGCTTGCTATTTGTATTAACAAATGCAATGCAGAAGTTCCACGAGGAGGGAAAAAGGCAACGAGCTATAATACTTCCAACCTGATTAGTCACCTGAAACATCGCCATCGCTACGATGTTGTGTTAAAAGCGTATGAAGACGCCTGCGCTGCTAAACTAGCGGCGAATCCAAAGCCAGCTGCAAAGGCACCGGGGCTTTTACCTATCGACGAGGCTTTTGAAAAAGGCAAGAAGTTTGCCAGAGATGACCCCAGGGCTAAAACGATCTCTAACTTCATCATAGAAATGATGGCACCAATTGTTCATTCATTGTTTTTAACAGATAATAATATAATATATATCTATATTAAATTAATATAGATATATATATATTATATTATTATCGGTTATCGGTCTTGAGAAGCAGGAAGTTATTGGTATCGGTTTCAAAAAACCAATATCGTGCATCCCTAGTTGACTTTACTTTAAAATAGCAGATCTCTGTGAACGGATATAGTTTGGCTCAGACCCCGGCCCCACGAGGAAATGCAAATGCAAAAAAGTATTCCGTTCACACCATGGTTCACACGCATTCGATTGATTAACGTGTCCGTTCACACTAGACCGCTGGAAATGCTGGAAACGCTGGAAACGCTGTAGTACATATGCCAGGCCTGTAAGTGGCGCTGCTGCCGCCACAAAATACACCAAAAGCAGCGAAGAAGACCCCGGAGTATGGTTGCCATGGTTGCCCTTCTGTTTACTCTCCACGGTGGACGGCGTGTTCTCCTGCTGTATATCTCTCAGGTAGTCCACCAGCAGATTAAAAACACCCACCTCTCCGCCTCTTCCAAGGAACGAGGGGACCGTGCGGCAGAGTTTCCGTAAAAAAAATGTTCCGCCGGTCAACATGTCCGTTAAAAATTGAAATCTTCCCTACAAAATTAGAAAAGTGCCGGTCAGAGGTCTTCTTTGTTATTTATTGAGCTTTAAAACAAATTGATAACGACTCTGTTCTCTGTATAATAAGTATAATAATATTTTAATAAACGGTGACTGCCTCTCTTTTCCCTCCCCCTCTTCTGACAGCCCAGCAGCAGCAGGAGTACGTGGGGAGAGGGAGGCGGGCTATTTCATCGTTATCAGAAAATGATCATATAGGGCTTTACACACGGAGC
>NW_011348523.1:21852-30553 GCF_000735185.1 Notothenia coriiceps
GAAACGTGAATCTTACACTCTTTACGTCACAAACAAAGATGGTGGATGAGAATAGATCTATATAACGATAAGCAATGCACCAGAATCAAGGTGAGACTATCCGAATCCTTTCAAACTCTACGCACATTTGTTTCACCGAAATAAGTAAATTACTGTATTTGAGTGAGTTAAGGCATTAGTTTGCTTCATTAAAGGGTGTTAATTAATAAGTGTTCTCCAGTGCCTTTTGTCCACTTTAAGGTATTATTAAGGTAGAGTTAATGTTGCTCTCAAAGTGCACCAGATTGATGCTTATAACTTCAATATTTAAAAAAACCATCTTCCCCCCCCCCCCGACAACTCCTGGGCTAAGCCTCGGACCTCCTACAATCCTAAATCCGCCATTGCATACGAACATAGCTACAGTGTAGTAATGCAGATGACATTCTTAGGTCACAGGCTTCTCCAACAGTGCAACACAATAACACAGATAAACAGAAAAATATAGTGCAAGTAAATAGTAAATACAAAAAGAAAAATTGTTTAAAAAAGTGAAATAGTGAATAGTGAAGCAAGGGATATCGTTCTTCTGCCCACATATATTGACACACAAACACCCAATTTGATTTCCTGTTTTCCATCAACCGCAGACATACCAGTTGTCAGTAGCTGGGGGAACAGATTGTGGGGGCTTAGCTGGAATTGAGGGTTATGAACGTCTGTTCCAAACACCCCACAGGGAATTCTCGCTGGGATAAGCTGCTCTGCCCTGTTGGACTTTCATCCTAACATACAGTACCAAGGCTGGATGAGGGAACACACGCCCACATGGTGGAGACAGGATGAAATGTAGGTTTAATAATGCCCTTGGGGAAATTACATCATCGCAACAGCAGATTTTAAGTCAAATTATGAAACAAACAAACTGAGACTAGATATGAATGAATGAACAATAGAAGGGAAATGGTTTAGAACCAGAGTTAAAACGTTTAATTTGATGTTTTTACTGCTTTTTGGTATGTAATTAAAAAATACTCATGTGTTACCAATTATCAAAGTTCACAGAGTGCTTTATCATGACTGTAATGTAGTTGCTGGGATTCAAATACTTATATTCACACACTTTAATATCATAAATAAAAATCCTGAAGCTCAGTCAGCCTTATTGCTCCATTGATTTTGCAATGAAGTAATTTCGCATGATGGATGTTGTCTTGAAACCATCCAGTTTAATTACATTTCCGGGTGGTATAAAAACACAGTAGTAAAATAAATACCTCAGCTGACTGTCTTGTCTTTTAAATACAATGTGATGTTCAAATCCACAGAACCCAGAGTCCCATTTTGGAAAATTCTCAGATCAAATGACAGAAACGGTTGACCATATTGCTTAACACTTAAAACGCAATATTTAAAAAGATGTGTTTACCAGTTTGCTCAAAAACATAACAACGAAATGAGCTAATGTCGGTCAAGACTTCAGAGGGTCAGCCCCTGAATGAGACACAGCGATGTTGTTCTATCTATGGCCTCGACTGTGACATCCAAAGACAGCTTCTTATCTTCCTGTCTGACAGTTTTGCATAGAGGGCTAAATCACTGACAACAATATTTAGGGGAATTGTCTTTCTGATGTCAACAGGACATGCTGTCTCGAAGGCACTTAAAGAAATCTCCCATTGCTGGTGAATTCAGATAATTTGATTATTGAGGGATTTAGATTGTGAGTCATTGTTGCCATCCTCTTCAGCAGCCTTATGGATGGGGTATAATAACAAAGATTCAGTCTGACCCCACGGAATGTCAGCAGCAGAATCTTCCAATTATTTATAGCTTTTTTAAGGATTCTTCACCAGGACTGAAAAATGTACATCAGTTTTTTCCAACCTTTTTCCAACCCTAACTCTAACCTTAACCCTAAATCTAGACTATGTATGTCTATGATAAGAGCTTTGTGTGTATTTAGACAATATAGTAAAACATGACCATAAAAAACAACAAATTGCCTGTGTGGAAGGCAGAGGCCACTATGCTGTGTGAGAAAGTGGGAAGGTGAAAAATAAACCTGCCTCAGTGTCTTAGATAAGGATAGACAAGGCAAGGATAGACACTAATGAGGAAGCAGGAGCCTCCTGTTTCAGACATGTTGCTTGGTCTTCTCTCAGATTCAGTGATAGTAACATCTAGATAGACCACAATAAAAAAAGCACAATGAATATGTTTATGAACTTTATAAGCATATATTTATGATGAAAAGAGGAAGTACTTGCTCAGTCAGTGCAAGTACGAACCTTGTATGTGAAATTACATACTATCAGGGAAATGTGATTTATGTTTTCAGCTGTCAAAACAGTTCTTCGATATTATAATTCAATATATAGCCAAATTAGCTAATTTTACTATATGATCTTGCGATGGCCATAACTTCTCTAGATAAATATTATTGCATGGTTATTGCCCTGTCAGTAAACATGTTCTCTTGGCTAACAGGTACATTTAATGTGTTTCTCAGATTCGATAGTGACCATCTAGGTTTTACCCTGATATTTTTCAGTATTGGCATTGAGATACTTTGCCCAGGTAAGTCATAGTTTTGGTTTCTTGACAATGCTAGTTTAGGATGCCAAACTCTTATTGATGGCTGTCCAACTGTCAGAACATTACATTGCAAGTGCATTCCATGTTCAGCCCAAGAACATGGAATGTACTTGTAAATGTTAAAATACAGAATCTGACCTTTTAAATACAAAGTGAAGCAAGTTTCTCTTAAGTAGCTCAAATTGTCACAAATGTCTTTATCCTCAGGTTTATTTTAGTGACAGCCCAAAAGCTGCAGGTATTCAGGACTATGTGGCTTATTTTTATTTATAGCAACATCAATGTCATATATTATGTGCTCCCTTGACAGAAACTCTGGATGCGTGTGTGTGTGTGTGTGTGTGTTTGTGTCTGTGTGTGTGTGTGTGTGTGTGTGTGTGTGTGTGTGTGTGTGTGTGCGTGTGTGCGTGTGTGNCAGCGAGCTGTTTGGCTGATGCAGAGCGGAGTGCATGTGCTGGGGTGTACAGTTTAACCATGTCCTGGATGTAGGAAGGGCCAGATCCATTCGCAGCATGGTACGCAAGTACCATTGTCTTGAAGTGAAGTGGCATACTGAACGACATACATGCACATTTACCATTTACCTCATGGTATAAAAAATTAACTGTTGATAATAATAATAAACAGGAATTATATTTGCAAAGTAGCCTACTTTGTTTCCAAAACATTTTTTTTCACTCCTGTCGGTTGGGGGGGGGGGCCTCATCTCACAATTTCGCTTGGGGCCCCAAGTTGGCCAGGGGCGGCCCTGACAAGCACCCATACAGCAGCGTCCTGTTTGGTTTGTTTTTTTAGATAAAGGACTGCTAAATAAATGGTAATCACATCAAAAGCCACAGGCAGCAGTTCTTTGAATTTGTTCTAATTAGGATATAGCCTGAGTAAATCAGGTGTCTGACTAACCCAACATAATCAATTACTTCTCCTAAAAAAACATTCCAAAGAGCACAGCATTTGAATGTATCTGGGATGAGTAAATCCTTCCATTCAGCAAGAAAAAAAGCAAGAAATACATAAACCTCCGCCTTCTCTGACTCCCTCTGCCCCTTTAATAATTTTCCCACAGTCCCTCACATTGTATGAATTGAGGTAAACTGCTGACCCCTTTGTTTCATGCTCGCCCAACCACAAATTCTTTGACGGGATGTGGCTGAGAGTAAACTGGACAAAATAGTGTATGTAAATGTTTCAAGCGGAAACACAGTAAGTAGCACAATATAATATTTAACAGATCTCAATATTTAAATGTCCCTTCGAACCAAAGAGTCACTTTCATCCAATCAGAGTGAATTATTCACAACTGTTGTCTCACCAGGGCTACAGGAGAGAAACACGCAGATCTGTCCTTCGTTTTTGCATGTGTTGCACACTCACATGAAACTCCCTCATGGAGCGTGGCTGCCGTCTGGTGCAGAGGCGTCTTCTGCAGAGTCACATTACCTGTCATTCAGGAGGTTGCCATGTTTGATCAGAGGACTAATCCTGCTTTAGTGGCAAACATGAAACACAGAGCATTATTTCCTGTTTGTGGACCCAATGCGTTTTCTTGCATGTGACAGATAAAGCCAAAGAAAATATCCTCATCTCCCCAGTCTCATGGTGCTATGTTGACTTTATCAGTGGTTTTCTTCTCTTTTGACATAGAGCAAATAAAGGGATCGCCAACCACCTCCCCCTCAGGGAGGATATGAACGGCTTGCCATGGATCATTGGCAAATATAAATCCCTGCAGGGACCGAGGGGCACCGGTGTGGCACAAGCTGCTATTTTTCACTGACTTCCTTTCCATTCACAGGGTGATGTGAAGGCCACGTGAAGCTCAGCCTTATTCTTGATTCAGTAAACCACTTGTCTGTAATTACATCATTCTATAAAAGTCATTAACAGTAGTTCTGTCAAGACCAGAAGCTGTCCCGTTGTTCTCTCGTTTTTTAGGGTACAAATTAAAGTTTGATTTTATCTAAATGAACTTTATTGGTAGACAGCATATTAGTCCGGCGCTGATGATGTTTTGCCATCTCAGTCCCACAGCTGCACGATTAGCAGTGTAATTCTTATGCAGCATTTTGTCGTACTTTTTTTGTGTGTGTGTGTGTGAGTGTGTGTGTAGATAGTTTCTGTCCTCATTACACCAAAACTGAGAATAAATTGGAGCAATATGGCTCAGAGTTTTGGGAACTCAAGTTTTGCCTGTATTTATCTCTCCTTTCTCAGTATCACTTTCAACAGAAAGTATAAATAGTCTTTTTTAAAGCACGTATCCTAAATTCTTTGACAAATGCTGAGATGTAAATAATTGGTATGTAAAAGAAAGTACATTTCAGTAACTTTGCAGTATATTTAGATTTCTTCTCGTTTTTAAAGTTGGTGGTTAATGTAAATCACTTGATTACATACTTTATATAACTGATTACAGTGTTTCCCTGTGAAAGTGTATTGAATAAATGGCCTGCTTATATGCAGAGAAATGCATTTTCCCATTTAAGATCAGAATTTAGAATACAAAATGCATGAGAAACTATGAAATTATTGAATTACGATATGAAAGATACATCATGCTTCAGGATAATTCTGTACTTGTCTGAGCTTTGCTTGAAGGAAAAAGGTTTGTCAAGTAACTCAGTTGATAAACATTGAATTCTCTCTATTTTGTATTTCCTGCTAACATTAACATCACTTGTACTCCAATTTTAAAATTACTACTCCATCTCATACACTAAATCAAGGGAAATTAGGCAATCTCTGCCGGGAATGTATTGGTACAATCACTCTTATCTCTGCTGCTGCTTCTTGTCTGAGTTGTCTCCTTATGCAGTAAATCAATAGGTTTTCATTTGTTCTCTTTGTTATGGGGCCTGCATGTTTGTCATTGCTGTATGGCAGCATAATCTTTTTTTTTTTGTGGTGAGTGGGTGTAGGGAAGAGGATGGAAATAAAGGATCAATGAATGCTTTTTTTTCACAAACAATAGCTCTTTATTTCAGCACCAAGGAGCTTCTAGTTTTGAAAGAGCTTTGCTATTAATCATTGCACAAAAAGAAATGCAGGCAGGCACTCCATGATACTAATGGCTAGGAGAAAATGTTGCTTTTAAGACAGGATGTAGCAATTCTTACACCTGTGCCGTAAGCCATTTTTAATAAAATGCATAATTTACATGGAAAAGAATAAAGGACTATTCCACAAGAGGACATACAGCTATTATTATAATTTTTCGAACCATCCAACAAAGCATCCTTTACCAGACGTCTAGTTAACAAGTGGACTCCTCCTATTAGATATTAGACTCTCAGCACCGGGAGCTCAGAGAGACAAGTATCCTTAAACTGCTTTCTTGAATATGAGTGTGGACTGCTACTTGGAGAGGTCCCAGTTCACCTCCTGGGCCCTGCCGTGGTGCCCTTGAGCAAGGCACCGGACATCCCCTTTCCCCCCCCACTCCCATTGCTCCCCGGGCGCTGTGCAATAGCTGCCCACTGCTCCTAGTACTAGACTCCTGGTACTAGGATGGGTTAAATGCAGAGGCCAAATGTCACTGTGTGTGCTGTGTGCTCTACATGTGTGACCATTAAAGAGGGTTTCATCCCTCCAATTCTATCTATCTAATGGCAAATTTCCAATGCAGCAGGGTAGCACCGTTTAAGCGTCCCTAAGCGTCCTCGCTCAGGCCTCGGGCTGCCTCGCTGGCCGTCCGAGGCCGTGGCGCATTTCCATTACAGTTTAGGACCTGGGGTAGCAACGCAGTGTAGGCGGGGCATCTGTGCAGAGACATCTTGGAACACTTTCACATTTCGAGTTGTTCTGTCGAGCTCCCGCTGGATTTTATCATCCCCAATGAGATGTAGGAACGTCGTCACCTCCTCGGTCGACCACGGTGTGCTTTTCTTTGACGTTGCCATTTTTGTAGTTCCTCCGTTTACAAAAATGCTGTGTATAAAAATGCTGCAAGCTTGCTTCTAGATATACAGTAAATGCGATGCTAGGGATGATCTCGCGCGCGATCTTGTGACGATTCTCTCTGACCAATCAGCAGTCGAGAGTGTTGACGTCACTAGTTCAGCCCTGGCCCTGGCCTGATAGAACCACGATTTTATGGGGCCGGAAAAAGAGGGGAAAAGTACCCGCTAGCCGGTGCTACGCTATATGGAAAGGCCACCAAAAACTGGCCTGGCCGATTAAGGACGCTTAAACGGGGCTACCCGCTGCAGTCGAAATGCGCCATAAGTATGATTTAACAACTGGGCTTAGTTAAGCTAATGCATGTTTAACCTTATTTTAGGTTTGCCACTATAAACACCTAAAGAATATAACACAAACTGTCCAGTAAGTAGCATGTATGTCAGGTTTAGGGAGGATTTGTGATGACGATAAATAAATAAATACTACCTGAAAACATACTGCACTCCATATTTTACTTGCAATGTGTATACTGGTAAACAATCCTGCTCCTGGTACAAAGCACTTGTTACTCTAATCTCCTCAGGGACTTTTTATTTTGGCTTTTTCCCTCCAGCAAACAACTGCTCAAAGGTTTTGCTGCTGCCTAACACACACAATATCTGCTTTGACCTCCAATCAGGTGTTACTAAGTCATCGACTAGTGCTGTTCAGGTTGACTTTGGAACAAACTCCTGCCAATCAGCTCTCAAGCTTCCAAGCCCTGCTGCTTCACCTTTGCTAAGTACACCTTAGCATTTTCCTTTCACACGTTTCATCTGCTGCTTCCTGCCATCACACTGTGCACTCCTCAGAAAACACAACCCGCTGTGCTGTCTGACCACAACAACCATTCTGACTTTAAAGTATGATTTTCTCAACGACCAGCTCAAATAAACATTCACATTTCCCTGGGCACATACCTGCCCCACAAAATTCACTTCTCCACTTTCATCACAAAGGTAATATATTTCATCCTGTGAGCTAACAAATTATTTTTCCTTTTTCCTTCCAGTTGCTACCACTCGTATGTTAGGTATAGTAGCACTGAGTGATTAAACCAAATATAACTCACAATAACAGGCAAAACTCATCTACCATATCTCTTCACTGGGATTTTATGGTTAGGGCGAGAGGGTAACACATCATATGATTTACCTCCATATACCAGGATTCCCTGCCATCCTATCTCTTCTCTCTCCTCTCTCCATACATGTAGATACCTGGAAGGTTAAGTTAATTTGATGTTCTATATAAGGTGATTGATTCACAGCATGGGCATTCTGTATATCCACGGCACTCAGTGTGTGAAATGTAATTTAGCTGTTTGTTTTCAAGGAATACCTTTCACAGACACATTTTTCTACCCATCTTGAGAGTTTTGTTTTCACATCAATCACTTTAGGTTGGACGGCTCCCTGCTAAGGCTCGAGATGAGCCCCAAAATAATGAAAGAAAGAAAGCTTTGGTAAAAAAGTAACAGAGCAGTCTTAAAAGAAAGCTGAATTTATGGTAGTGGATAAAAGTCACTTAATGGTCATAGTTGGTACAGTTACTAACACAAAGATTGGTATTATAATCTACAGAATGAGAACTGTTTTGTTTTCTGCCTTGAACAGGAACCTTACAGTTCCTATAACAGATGAAGAAAAGACCAAAAACAAATGTCATTTGTACTCAACGCATAGGTTAAATTGTTGATTTAGTGTAGTTACTCAACTTCAAGGCCCTTTTGTTAAGCAGAGACCTTTTTAGCTCACTCCTTTTTTTCATACAATTAAAGAAGCTTCAAGTCACCTTCAGATCACACTGGCAGGTAATTTAGAATTGTTTTGGTTCCAGACCAAGGAGTTACTCACAGTACGAATTAAAGACCTCTCCCTTTTTAAATATGATTTAATGTCGTCCATCTATATCAGGGACGGGCAAATGGGGCATGAGGCCCCCACCTCCTCTCAGATAAATGTAGAAAATAACGTAATTAAAATAATTTTTTTAATTTTTTAATTTAGTTCGGCAGCCAAATACCGCAAAAATAATCTGTGACGTATTTGTGTGTATTGTGTTTGTTTCCCGGGGAAACACTCACAAGAAAGTGTTAGTCTACTATTTACGTTTAACTTCGAAAATTGGGCCGTATTAATGTTCACCTCTTGCCTCATTGAAGTGCAGTTGTCGTCCGGTATTG
>NW_011348523.1:30598-44341 GCF_000735185.1 Notothenia coriiceps
TTATTTAATCCATTTTTGATAAACCAAAAATTTAATTTAGCCAGCATAAGAATGGTCCTTGTAGTATTTTAATCACACACACACAGCACAACACACACACACACACGGGTGACTCTAGACCACGAACCTGAGCAAGTATCCTGGACTTTATTATTTAATTAGCCCGAGCTGTAATTTTTTTTTTCCACCTCCTTATTCTGCCCGGCAACATCGAAAAATAGTCATATCGACTAAAGTAAAGGCAAAACAACACAATAACCTGGGTTTTGGAACAGTAACATAATATTGTTAATATGTTTAAAAAAAAGCATCCTTTTTCAAAGATGAACAGCGTTTTTGTCAGTTAATGACACGTACAGCAACACCATCGAGCATCAACACAAAACACACCACGATCATACCATCACACACACACTGGTTCCAAAATCCGAACAGTAGCTGGCCACATCGAACACACACAGCACAGTCACCCACAGCTATTCCAAAGATCAACACCATCACGCACAATCCACATTTGACAAGCGTTGGTTCAAAGAGTGACGACAGAGTGGCGCAGCGGAAGCGCTAGCTAGCACCACACAAACACACAGCACACACAACACACACAGCACACACACACACACACAACACACACACACACACACACACACACACACACACACACACACAACACACACACACACACACCACACACCTTGGACTGAGCAGAGCGGCCCCTCTTGGTAAGGCAGGGCACACATGTAAGGTGCAGTTTGGCTGTGGGACGAAGAGAGATGAATGTACATTTGACTAGAGTCTGTATATTCAACATTCAGAACTGATTTCAGACCTTTATGTTCAAATGATGTCTTAAACTCATTGAGGTTTTTGGGAGGCTGCAGTTAAGGCAGTGGGGAGGCACTGCACTCAAATCACTGTGTTTAAATAAGGACCAATCCGCTCGTATTCTGGGTGCAGGCCATTTGAAAAAACATACCTGATTGGCTTAGCATTGAGCTGCTCCACCTCACAGCACGTTAACAACTAAGTGGAACGACTTTACTAAGCCTTTTTACAGCACTACTTGGGTGCAACTCCTTCCGTAAAGAAGTTAACAGCTGCAGAACCACACATGACTAGAATCAAGAATGCTGCATCTGTCCACACCGCGCCACAACTGCCTCTCCTGCAGATGCCTAACATCGGTGACAGTGGACAATCTTCCCAAAAGCACATAAGGCTTTGCAGCATTAAGTTGATTTAGGTGAAACTGGATCCTATATCATTAGGTCATGTGTAGTAATTGGGCTGCAAATGAAGCGGGGTTAGTGAATACAATCTAACCGTTAAACGTCATTTAATGTGTTAATGGTGTTATGGTTTATAAAATCTGTGTTAGCAATATTATTCGACTTATTTAGGTATAGGTGATAGTAAAATCGCATATTACTTCATGACGAGCCTGATATTAGGATGCGATGACGCATATTGCGCGTCCTGCGAGTCTGTATAAGAGAAGCTACATGCTTCTGTGAGAAAGCTAACCCGAGAGTTGGACCATAGATCCACCCCCACCAACCTTCAAGTGACGACCAGAGATGTGGAACCGACCGTAACATAGACGGTAACCAGTAACCATCTAATCGAAATAGTGTTAAATGAGCAGCTTAACTCTTTAGGCTCAAAGTGGACACTATGTATTCTTTTGCATTTGCAAGAAGACATATTTAGTCAGAAACATTCATGGTTGCTATGCTCTCCACAAGAGACTTGAGCAACTTTTGGAGTTCAGATGACAACACACCTTTTGACGGGTGATTTTCAAGAAGGAATCAGTTGAACACGACCTTATTCAAGGCATCGAGAGGGCGAGAGCCAATATCTGTCAGCGCAGCAATTGCACAAATGCGATAACATGGAGGCATCATGATAAGCAAAGCGCAGGATGCTCCCCTAGTTCTATTATCACGACAGCGCACTTACTAACCAAGCTAGAGCTCACAGCTAGCACATCGTCGATACTGTCACATTCGGTGTAATGAGCAATCAACAAGCGAGACAGCGCGGAGGTGAGATTCCATGTATAGCTATCTTACGGCGTAAGTGGAAAGCGCGCAGCACAAAATACAGAACACGGTGAGAAGTGAAGGGCAAAGAACAAAATAATGGACAGGGGGCGCGGTCAGTCAATTAAGGCAGGTGATCTATTTCTCATATAATGCAGAGGCATTCATTGCGCTGATTCTGAGAACAGACCATCACAGGACGCAATAAGACTGGAGCGTAGGAGGGAGGGTATTATTGTTTCTTACCTCTCATCAGATTCTAGCAGAAAGGGCTGACGACGGTCAGCCAGCCGCATACGAGAGCGCCCTGCGAGAGCGGGACAGACTCAACGTACGCAGTTCCTCCCCTCCTGAGGCCGTCTGGGGGTCGGATGCCGCACACGTTCCCGACAATAATCGGTCTTTCTAAACTCACTTGCGCGCGTCATTTCATTGCCTCCACACGCCATTCCCAGTTCTCCACACACACTAATCTGGACAGGTACATGTCCAGGATAGAAGAAAGCGAGAGGAGAGGAGGGAGGAGGGAAGGGGCTGGAAGCTGAGGAGGGGGGCGGCAGCAGACATGAGAGATAACAGGGCACAATGTCGTAGTATGCTCTCCATTCACGCCCCCACCATAAATTGGGATTCGAACCGTGTGTCACCAGCCTGTGCTGCCAGCACACGTATGCACGACGCGCCGAGCCTTGCAAGTTGGAAGAGACGAGGCAGCCGCTCTGCGGACCCGCGGACGGGTGGATGACTGTGGTTGGTGACGAGGGTCTGGGGCCAGGGGCGCGAGCGAGAGAAGATGGCACAAGAGTGTACGTGTTCGTTGACCGCACTGTAGGTTACACATTCTTCGGCCCTGAGAGCCAATATGTCGCAGAAGCCAGAAAGAATGGCTCCGCTCTTGTATAGAGAATGAGAGCGAGCGCCGAGTGTGGAGAGCGTGGAGCTTGACTGACTGCGCCCGCGCGTGACGACAGTGTAGCTTTGCGGTCCGGCTTCCATTGGGTTTACGACGGTCCTTGACGGACACACAGCGTCAGAGGTTTAGAAAGAACAAGAAACCTGGGAACAGGTCAGGGCCCCCTACACAGGCTGCCGTTCTTCTCAGATGGGCCAGAGAAGACAGTATAGAAACCAGGATACGTGGTCGGGTGCGGGCTTAGTTCGGTTACAAGACGCCTGTCGAAGTGACTCAACCCTGCTAAACTGGAGCGCAGGGGAAGAGCGCGAACTTTGCGGGCGGCAGGGGGGCGAGCGACAAGCTTCCAACATCTCACACGCAGCTCGAGCCGCTGATTTCGGGGCGACCAACAAGGGTTCTTATATATGAGTGCACCAGAGCCGCCCAGACTAGCGACCACCGCACTCCACGAAGCAAGTCGTTGCCTTGTGACCCCCGAAGACGGCCTGCGCGCGAACCTGAGCTGACAGTCATAAAAGGTTGCCAGCACTACCCGAGTCCACACAGTAATGGAGTTCATTGAAGTACGAACACCAAAAAGTCTTCCTGGTGCGCTCAGCCTGGGTCGACTGGAGGAGAGCGAGAAAAAAGGAGTGTCGCACAAGGGTCTTTTTGCCTTGGACAAACATCTGAAGATCACGCTGTGGGACCTTAGAATCAGACATTCTGTAGGCAATAGAAAAAGGAGAGATAGAGGAATAGACAGAGAGGAGGAAGAGGTAGACGAGGAAGGAGAGGACGATCGAGCTAGGCCGATCGGAGAGCGACGACGAGATACGTACGACGACGAGATGGTCTCGGAGCCGAGAGGAGGTGGAGAGTGAAGTCAGGTGGCTTGAGGTATTTACCTGGTTTTCAACAACACGAAAAGTTGCATTAGCAAGCGACACTTGCTAACAATGTTCTATAATCAGGGGGTGTCAAAACTCAATACAGGTGGGCCAAAATAAAAAAAAAGTGGTAACTAGTGGAGGGCCGGATCTGTTCAATGTTTTATTGCAGAACTTTATTGAAATGAAACGTATTACACATATTATACCTGGAACCAACAAAGCTTCAATGATGGCCTATAAAAACAACATTAAACCATGAAAATAATCAGTTGCATTCATTTCTTATGGCTCTATCTGCAGCATTTCCCAGAGTCATTTCTTATGATTAACATTTTCCACAGGCCAACAGCAGCTTCAAAAAAACCTATTTCCCTAAGAACAAACCAAACATGCCCTGGTTGTCGGTGAAGAGAAAAATTGCAGAAGGAAACCATCCATTAACACTCCAGTGGTGCTGCTCTGTGATGCTAGTTCAGTTCCGTATTTTTCCGGACTATAAGTCGCCTCCTGAGTATAAGTCGCATCCAGCCAATAAAGCGTCAGTGAAGAGGAAAAAACGTATATAGGTCGCACCGGACTATAAGTCGATATTTAATTCAGATATTTAATTTTCCAAATCCAAGCCAATAACAGACTTTACGGTAAACTGAAAGGGAAGTTATTAACTACAACAGGTCCGGTAATGTTTAACGCACACACATACCTTCTACCTGGAGGCTGGCTCTGCGAGTCGGGCTAGGGTGCATGCTTCTACCCTATCCCTTGACGCGCTCCCGCGAAGACGCTGGGACAGACGCGGGCATCTCGGACGCACCCACCGAGCATTCGGGACGCTGGGCGGTAGGGGTGGACCCGCGCCGCACCGGACACAAGACGGCGGCTAACAACAGGACGGCTAACAAGCTAACAAGACGGCTAACAAACAAGATGGCTAAACAGCAGCTAACCCCGGAAGAACCGTCCGTCTCTTCTTCGTTTTTTTCAGTGGTCACAGACAGCCATATAGTTGTCACAAAGCCGAGAGCGCACCTCACGGCTGTAGACAGTTTCTTGTCAGTCAGCCATGAATTGACATTTAAAACATATATACGTCGCTCCTGACTATAAGTCGCAGGACCAGCCAAACTAGGAAAAAAAGTGCGACTTATAGTCCGGAAAATACGGTACTTGGCATCTCATCTTGGGTGCAAGGTCATCAATGTTTGGGCTCAGGCTCTGAGCTTGAGTGAAGGTGTGCGTGCAATATACCGGCGGGTCAGATCTAATAGTAATTAGAAATGATCCTGTGGCCTCGAGTTTGACATAATGTGTTCTCTAGGACATTCTGACGCATAAGAATGGAGCATGGGAAGCTTTTTGACTACAGACTCAACTGAGCAGCAAGCATTGTGCGGACTTGTTAGGTTATTATTTGATCAGATACTGTATTTCTAGAATTATATATGGATATTTGTATTTCACAAGATGTTAAATTGCACAATTAGATGTGATTAATTGGTTTCTCACTCTGTCGTTTTTTGTGCTTTATTATATCTTGCGGCTTGTTTTGATCCACATGTTATTATCTTTTACTAAATGTGTGATCAAACTTCACAAAAGTGTTCTGCATCTAAAACCAGCAGAATGATTTTCACCGACATGCTATCTGTAGTTAAAATACACAGGACAGTTTGTGAACAGCCATGTGCGCTCACCCAAGTCACTGCTTGGAAATATTTGGAAGAGGTCAAGGGTTTGAAACCCCTAGATTGCCAGGTCATATAAATAATGGAACACAATTAACCAAATGACTGGACAACATACAAAGCAAAGCAGCAAAGCAGATGTGATAACTTTAATACAATTAAGATGCGGTATACCAATCATACTTGAATAATTTAGTATTTGGGTAGAAAGATGCAATAAGATAAAAGGACCAGCTACACTAAGGCATGGTTTTGCTAGTTACTCTGGTAACTGCATGGCTCTGACAATCTGGGTTATTGCTCAACAATCAACCTACATTTGAGTGAGATCAAAAAATATCCTACTGCCAAATTACAGGAAGAGCAATATTTATAAAAAGACAAAATATAAATCAAATCCCATTCTAAATGGAAGAATTGTAGCTCGATACAGATCCAAATGAAAATGGGAATTATGTAAAAGATATCCCTGCTGTTGCTGAAAAGTGTTTAGTCCTTATATGACCCATTTTATGTGCATGTAAACGAGTCAGTCTCCATCTTAGTGCAGACTTCACTCAGTGTTCAGCACTGTTATTCTGGCAGCAGAAAACACCATCTGCTTCATCTATTAGTGACTAAGCAGTGGGTTTACACTCAGGTTCATCTGCAAGTGTTACCAAAAAGCATTCTGATGTAACAAGCACTCATCCATGTACAGTGGGTGGGAGTCTCAAAGAAACAGAAATGGGATGGAGGTTGAGGTTGAGGCTGATTTGCACAATTTATACTAGTGATCAGGTTAGTCTCAAAATGTATGTCATTAAAATAGCAGTGCTTTTCATGAATGGGCTGAACACTTGTAGTATAGGCTATCTACTATCAGAGACTTGGTTGGATGCTGAGCAAATTCTAGCCCATTGAGAACCTTTGGCAACTCTGGGGCATTACTTGCTGATTTTTTGGTTCATTCTGTAAAATATTCTGTGTATGAAAATATATTTTTCTTATATCATTCTTGTCAAAAAACATTTTACATTCACTTAAAGGTGGGGTAGGTAATTTTGGAGAAACCAGCTTGAGTGCACTAGAATTTGAAAATACACAGCCGGAAAAAATCTGCCCACTTCCTTGCAGAGCCCCTCCTCCAACACACACGAACGCGCACATGACCAATGAGGGCACGAGATAAGTTTGTGCATAGATGGAAGGCTGACAGGCAGGTTGGCCATCCAGTTGTTGTAGCCGGGCCGGCTCAGATCATTGGTCGTGCTTTTTACAGTACTACGGCTTCCACAGATTACATTTTGTAATGGATTTTTTGTCAAAGCACTTAAGATATTCATTGCTATTGGGATGCTAAGAGCATTCCATGGAATATAAAAACAAGTGTATCTCGAGCCGGTTTCTCAAACTTACCTACCCCACCTTTAAAGAAAAGCATTTAGATGAGAAAATATGTTTGTACTTTTAGCATACAGTATAAATGCCAGTGACAAAAAGATACCAAAGTTATCTTTCCAAGAAATGTTGACAGTGAGCAGAATAAAAGCAGAGCGAAGTCAAAAGGGCCACTAAGAATGTGAGTGTCTTACTTCCAGAGGTGTGCGCTGATGTGCTGCTCCAGCATGCTGCTTAGAGCCGACCTCAGGTGGTGGAGTCTGCGGTCAAACGTGTAGATGCCGTGACCCAAAGCATGGCTGCCAAATGAACATACCTGCAGAGAGAAGGCTGGTTGTAAATCTGTTACAGGCAGGTGAGTTAACCTCCAAGAGAACACCTTGAAGATGAAATAGCGTTGCACAATCACCCTCTATCCACCTAATAAATCAATACATGTGGTATCTGCTTGTCTTTAATTTTGTTAAACCCAAGTACAAACGGCTCACCGCTAGAGGTCTGGGATGTGCAGCAGAAGATGGGAACTCAACGGGCTCCTCGGGTCCCTCTGCCTCACTTTCATCACTGGAAATGTTTCCATGGACCAGAGGTGAGGGGGCTCGGACCCCCCCCTCGTCCTGCTGCTCATCCTCTGTGTTGCTCTCCGACACAGAAGAAGGCTGACTGTAAAACACACATTCGACTTTTTGCTTCATCCTTTTTTCTTTTTTTTTGGATCCACAAAATTACATTCGACTATATTCAACAACATCATTTTTCTAACTGACTAAGTGCTCTCACTTAGCACCACCTCTAAGCCCCCTTCCCAAAGGACTCGGTGTGATTTTATTGGCTGGTGAGATAAATTGCAAGTAGCTGCACAATATGTGTATATGTGCGTGTGCAGAAAAGTGTTGCAATTGTAAATGCCGAGTTAAATGTGTGTTAGTTTTGATCAAATTCATAATATAAATTGTGCTAAACTAAACACCACTCTCTCTGACAGAACACCTCACTGAGTGATTTCACTCATATGTCTAACTTTGAGGTTTCTCTTTTCAGCCGCAGACCCCATGTCTCCTCTTTATGTGTGTCGCTAAGCTCCTCGTACTACTTGTGTACTTTAAAGCGGCTCGGCATCGTTTACAATTTGAGAGCGATTTTTCAAGTTGATCGTCTTTCTTGAAAATCCGAAGTGTTGCCAAACGTTTGATTTGTAGGTATTTGTCGGTGCGCTGTGTTTCTCTTTCTCCTCGACTTCCATGTGTGTTGATAACTGAGACTCTCGGCCTCCGTAGAGCGAAGCAAAGATCAAAGATCGTCTCTGCTGATTGCTGACAGGATATTATATGAATGAATCTTTTTTTTACCGATGCAAAGACGCTACAATCGGTGCATCGCGAGTTCAACCCAAACTGTAGCCGATGTGCACTCTTTCAACCGGTGCACTCGCATCTTGAACGTTTATGCCGGTGCACCGATGCGAATCGGTGAATCTTAACATCCCTACTCCATACACACATCTTTATCCGAGCTGGCGTCAGTAAAGTTCACTAACCTGAACGCAGGGAGGCTGGCCATGGGTCTCCTGCAGTGTGGGGCCCCCGTCTGTTCCACGGGGGCCTCTGGGCTGGGGGAGTTTCCATCCAGGGATTGGGCCCCTTTTTCACGGACCTTGGTCTTCAGTTCTGCCACTAGCTGGTCAAAGTTCTTGCTGCGCCCCATCACTTTCCTCCGCTGGTGGATGGAGTGAATCTGAGGACAGAGGAACAGCAGGTCAGTCACTGCTGCATTTCAAATAAACGGACACAACTTGTATTTGGTGAAGGACCCAAAATGATGGATTTCTAGACTCTTTGGGTAATTGCTGTTGTGTATCCTTCTAATAATGATAATGCATTTTAGTTATAGAGCGCTTTTCTTGAAACTCAATTGAGTTTTGATTTTTCTGATTTGAAATCAGGGGGAGTCACAGGTGTGTTTGGGGAGTGAGTTCCAGAGGGAGGGGGCAGCGACGGAGAAGGGTATGTCCCCCCAGGTTCGGTGCTTGGTCCTATGAGGGAAAGGGCGGAGGCTGTGGGTAGGAGTGTGGTGATTAGGGTTGCAAAGGGGCGGAACACTTCCAGTACATTTCCATGGGAAGTTAAGCTGGGGAATTTTGGAAATATTGGAAACTTTCCATGGGAATAATGGGATTTATGGGAATTTATGGGAACTAACTGGGAATTGAGGGTAATGTCACAAATCTAGATTAAAATTAAGATTTAGAAATGAGCCGTTGCGACTTCCTGATTTCGATGGAGCGGGTAACATATGAGCACAGCCCTCTGTGGATGTCAGCATGAGATCCATGAGCAGAATCGTGTTTTCCAAGAAAAGTGGGAGAAAGAATATATTTTCACTGAATTCAGGGGTAAACCACAATGTTTAGTATGTTTGCAGACCGTTGCTGTAATGAAAGTAAGCAACTTGAGCGGCCACTACTACCCCCTGGTGGCCAGTACATAAATGATGAGGCCCCCACCACCATCCAAGTTGCCCATCCCTGATGTATATGGTGGAAACATCCGGTTGATGGTCCCTGACATTTTCAAAGGCTGTGTCACTGTTATTCATCCTTCACTTTGACATGGCTGGAGGATTGAGAAGATGGCATAACCCTGCGTGGGTAACATAAAGGTAGCTAATGTGACATGGCATGAAGTGATTCATATAGACTACTACTACACTTTCAAATCATCTTACGTGAAAGGAGTCAAAGGACGATTAGCGACCTTGTGTGCAGACACGTGGGCTGATCTGTAGTAAGGCAGAAAACACATCTGGGCTTATAGAGGCAGCTCACATGCTCCCAGGCACTTTATCGCCATGGCACGCTTTACTGTCAAACATGGACTAACACCAAACATGGACACAAGGGTCACTCATGGGTAAAGAGGGGGCATTGTGGGAGAAAATGAAAAGAAAATAGTTAGACCACAAGTCTAATGGCCGTGCAGAGGTTTAACTTTGATCTCCACTGATTGGAACAGGCAGCTAAGTGTTTTAGAAAACTCTAGAAGGCACATTTTTGTTTGAGGCAAAGGCCCCCCAAACCCTCCATGAAGTCCTTGTAAAACCACTGGCAGCCATGTCAGCATTATATAATGCATATGAGAGTATTCACTGTGAAGACAAAAGAGACTGCTCTTAAATGGCTTTAGGGCACTAAGTGACCAAAAAGAAAGGAAAGCTACAAGGTTGTTTGCCAGTTTACGCTTTGGTGCATTGCGGTGACCGTTGATTACAGGGCTAACATGAACATTACTTTTTGCATGCAATGTGATGCACTGGATGTTGCATATTGCAAAAATTGCACAAATTCCTCTTTCTCCCAACAAACATTATTTTGCTCTGGATCGTGTGTCGACTTCCTGTTGCCAGTTGGTGCCGCTATGATTATGACCTGTAAAAGTCCTCAGGCCTGAACCCTTATCATGCATTCGGGATGTAGGGCCAATAGGAATATGCACATTGGAGTTATACCAACTTCCTGTTTCATTACAAATTGTGCAAAATTGCCAAATTGAACTGTTGTTGGTGCTCAGACTCTAATATATTACATCACGTATTACTTGCAAGCCAAGCAATAACAAGAAGTAAATGGAGAATAGATGGCAGTTCGAGCAAAAATCACAAGCCTATTAATACGGCTGTGGAGACTTTTTACCGCAAGACTGTTGACAGCATTATGTTAAACCATGACAGGCTTATGGGTGTTAGTGCTCTCATTTCGCTGAACAAGACACAGGACTCACAATCCTGTCACAAGGCTTAAAAGTCCATGAATTCTCATGTCATTTACCTGCTCTGTGGCCTTAATTGGCCAGAAACAGTTGTGCAATAGCAGTCAACCAGTCATGCATTCAATAATGACGGCCACCGGAACCTTTGTGCTAATCTTCACTAAAACTGCCTGAACTTGACTTACTTAATGCTCCAATTTGGCCTTAAGTGGAGAAATTAGGCAATTACAACATTTGAGAAACAAGTTTAATCCAAACCCAGTATCATGGGTTGGTGTACCTGATATAAAGCCTTAATTCAGGATTTCTCCAACACACCCTAAACGGGACGTATAATAATAGTAAGTGTTTTCTGACACTATTAAGTTGTTACTGCATGTCAGCACCCCTACAGAATCTCAATCAGCTGTGATTTTCAAAGCAAAACCTTGTATGCCCCCGTCAAATACCTTTTCACTTCAAATCATATCAATTGAAATCTATTTTCTTGGAGAAAAACGTATATAGAATATTTGACTTCACTGTTGAAAAGGTCACTCTTTAAAGGAAAAAAAGTTAAGCTCCCTGAGGTTGGCTTATTTCCAGCCCTGCTATGCAGCCAAGTGCATTAAGCTGTCCAGATGAAGTGCCACAGCCGACCAAGCAGAACAACAACTTATGCCTGCCTGTACTGGACGGGGTGGGGCCGCCCGGGTCAGGTTTGGACTCCCTTGGGCCTGGGGCATTCTGGGACCAAGCCACCATTAACTACCACTAATGAGTCGAGTGTGATTGACCTGATGTGATGGGACATGTGGGGGAATGTGGCTCTGCTGGTTAGAGGGGTGTAGCAGCAAAGATTGCATTTTGATGGTAAAGATGATTCATCTCTGAGGGAAGAGGAGTATAATCATGACGAAGAGGGAAGTGCTAGCTTCCTCATTTATCCTGCTGGGGAAGTCATTCAGAAGAAACATTTCTCAAGAGTTTTGTTTTTTGTAGAACAAACTATAAGTGTTAGTTCAGTAATCTATGAAGTTCTCAGTTTGAGTAGCGCACTATTTTGCTTTTTTAAACTATCCACCTCACTAACTAAACACATAGTTAAAGACAGAACTTGGCCGTTTCAACAATGACTCTCTTCTTGCATTTATATTCCTGGCGTGCAGTGTGTATGTATGACTCTCACAACTCTAAGCAGGAACAGAGGAAAAGAGGGATACTATGTGTGTGTGTGTGTGTGTGTGTGTGTGTGTGTGTGTGTGTGTGTGTGTGTGTGTGTGTGTGTGTCCATGCCTGTGTATTTGGATTTGAAGTGGCTGCTCCCTGCCAGCCAGCCTCCTCCGCCCTTCATGCCTTTTCACAGCAGAGCCAGTGTGCCTGAGGGAGAGGCTGGGAAAACATGTGGGGGAGAGCCTGGAGGAGTAGGAGGGAGACCCTGCCTACCTGCAGCTGACAGAAGTCATGGCAGGCACCCAAAATACGATACCTTAAATATTTGCTTTGGCTCAGTTTGTGTGTTCCGTTAAAGGATGTACTGTTGGCAGGGGCAGTGACATTTTTAACCTGCAATAACAATCCTGCTTTGTAAAACTCGTTTGAAAATGTGTGTATTGTTGAGTGCATCATGCATAATACTTAGCTAATTTGTGTTTGTGATGCATTAGGCAGCAGCACTGTTTCTGTCTCTTGAGTTTTTGTGTGTGGGGAAGTTTTTGGAAAGATGAGCTCGCACGACTGATTTAGTGAATGATATTGCAAATTGCTCAATTACAGCTTGGCCGACGTTCCACCTAAGCATGAGAGCAATCGTTCATTCTGAAGACTTAACAAAGGGGACATTGTTTTTTGTCAGACTTTCCACTTTCTCCATTAAAAGCAATACAGTCGCGGTGACCGGGGCTCCTCCCCTGAGGTTTGAAGCATTGTTCAAAATTGAATGATTACTTTTTCGATACAAGTGCTCTCACATTATCAAAGTGACAGGGATATATGCTAACGGACGCCCTGAACAGTGAGGGTCATCCCCCGGAGGAGATGCAGGGGTAGGTAGGAGCAACAGGGAGCGGCACACGGCCCCAGGCCTCATCACTCTCTGCCAGGCATGGCCCACTTCCAGTGAGTGTCTGTGCTACAGGCAGCCACTCTGCAAAGTCAGAATGATAGATTACGCTAGGTGAGTTAAACAATTACCGTGCAATGTGGAGTTCTATGCCTCATGAATTGCTGGTCTCCCATCCTGAAACATCTCAGGGAAGAGTAATGAATCAACAGGGGGAAACGATAGTTGGATTAACTGCTCAAGTTATTCTTTGATGTTTATAATAACAATATTAAGGGAGATTTGGACTGTCAAAGACTCACTTCTTTCTGTTTTTCATTATCTCATGTGTAGGTTTTTTCAAAGGCTTTAACACAGGCCTAATACCATAAAAATGAACGCTTACGCACATGCACATTATTAAATAATGTCAAACAGGTATTAAAAAAAAGTACATATTTAACTGAATTCTCAAATAAACACAGTCACATTGTGCTTGTATGCATAGCTCTTTATTGTGCAAGGTGTTATCATGCAGATAACTGTCTCGTCTGCCCACTGTCAATACAATAAACCGCCGTCTGAAAAAGCTGGGAAGAAGAGAAAAGGGCATGCGTGACTCTATAGTGACGCACAAGACGCCAGGGGTCAGGCCTGTTTGCTGCGATTTCTGCAGTTATCGGATTATTTCTGCCAGTTTGCAGACATGAGGCTCCCGGGAGACAAAATTGAGATACATTTGGTGGCTGGCAGTCAGGTATCGATACCCAATGGATATCATGCAGAAAGTAGCTTCTACCTGTGAATGTCTGACATTGAGAGATAAGACAAGGGTCATAGGTAAGCGCTTTGAGCACCAGGAAAAGCGCTTTATAAATGTAATGTATTATTATTATTATTATTATTATTATTATTAAATTGGATTGCGTATTTTCTGAAGATATGGCCCAGAGGTAGAAGGTAGATGATAAATAGGAGGACGCCCAAGACAGAACCCTGAGGAACACCAGTGAAGACTGGATGGGACTGTGATTTGAAGTGTTTGAGTTGGACAAAGTGAG
>NW_011348523.1:44362-46646 GCF_000735185.1 Notothenia coriiceps
TGTTATGCCTGCTGTGACGTCAAGTTACTCCGTTCTCCGCTTGTAATTATGCCGTTACAAGCTTCAAAGTTGCATTTATCATCTGAATTTGTCGAAACAAGTTTAATATTCTGAAAGCCAAGACTTTGTTAATTTAAAATCAAACAAAACACCCGAACCCTGAAAAACTAGTTTTTTACACAAATCCACTTTTATTTTGAAATGAGCCGTTGCGACTTCCGACTGATTTCGATAGAGCGGGTCACATATGAGCACAGCCCTCTGTGGATGTCAGCATGAGCAAGAGAAAGGTATCTGAGGAAAATCGTGTTTTCCAAGAAAAGTGGGAGAAAGAATATCTTTTCACTAAATTCAGGGTAAACCACAATGTTGAGTATGTTTGCAGACCGTTGCTGAAATGAAAGTTGAGCCGCCACTATTACTAATTTGTGTGTGTGTGTGTGTGTGTGTTCCAAGTGAATCTGCGGCCCCCTGGTGGCCAGAACATATATTATTTGGCCCCCACCACCATCCAAGTTGCCCATCCCTGCCATAGATATTAAAAAAGGGGCCCTGTTCAGCTTTTACCATTCCTATAGTGTGTTTTATAGGTT
The DNA here is from genome assembly GCF_000735185.1 of Notothenia coriiceps. Lineage (NCBI taxonomy): Eukaryota > Metazoa > Chordata > Actinopteri > Perciformes > Nototheniidae > Notothenia > Notothenia coriiceps. The sequence continues at coordinate 44,956 of NW_011348523.1, forward strand.
TTAGTGCATGTAAAAGGCTAAACTCCCTGTGTTCCCTGCAGATGGAGTTTCTCTCCCCCACATTCATTCCTCTCTCTGCTTCCTCACTGATATCAGCATGAACATAATAAGTGTTTTTTCCTCTTTAACCCACTATTATAAATCTGATCTTAAATATTATTTTTATGGTTTTAAGTTTGCCTCTTCATTCGATCTGATATTGCATATAACCTTGAGCCATTGAATGCTAACAAAATCAGGCTTGTTTTTAGCATCAGAGCTAATTAGCCAGCGGTCTTGTGAGTCTAATGGCGCTTTTCCACTGCAGGGCCTCGCTCTGCTTAGTACGGTATGGCTAGGCCTCGTTAGGCCTCGTTAGGACTGGCTCACTTTATGCTGCGTTTCCATTACAGTTTAGTAGCTGGGGCAGTAACTATAGTAACGCAGTGTAGGCGGAGCCGTGACGTCATCTTCAATGAGAACCCCAGAAAAACAACATCACCCGTTAGCTGTTAGCCCTCAGAGCTCACAGCTCCTCATATCTGTTCAGAAACTAGACAACAGTTAAACAAGTACAAACCACAGACTGTCTGTGTCAGGGAGAATACAGTCGCTGGTTTATTTATGTCTGTATCGGCCGTTGTTGTGAGTGTGGACGGTCGGAGCATATACTGCGTTAGCTTAGCTGATCTCCATTCAGAAAACACGCATTTTAAAAGGTGTTTCACCTGCCGTCTGTCTGCAGACTTGTCAAAGCATTAATTCATGGTTTTTACTAACCGGTATCAGTATGTTGTTACTTCGGCATCATTTTGAAATGTGTATTACAATTAAATCACGGTCAAATATGTTCATCTTGTTGTAGTTATTGCCTCCTTGTCAGCGATTCTCTCTCTAGTTTAGCATACTCAGCCCGACTCAGCCTGGTTGTTGGCCCGCTAGGAACCTCGATTTTATGGGGCCAGAAAAACTGTGAAAAAGTACCCGCTAGGAGGAACTACGCCAAGTGGAAACGGGCCGGGCACGCTTAAACCGCGCTGTAGTGGAAATTCGCCATAAAACTCAATTTTTTTACCACATATTTAAGGGGTTTTATCATTATTACTCAAGATCAGTCTGACACATCAAAGGGCTCGTCTGTCTGTCTGTCTGTCTGTCTGTCTGTGTGTGTGTGAGTCTGTGTGTGAGTCTCTAGAGGTTTCTCAATACTCTAATTTCCCCTCCTCGACTCCTCGGTCTTCCGGTAGTGACCCGGACATGAATTTCAGCGCACCATTTTGAAGGACATCTCATTTCTCTAAATGCACATCGAGGACCGAGCGTCGAGGAGGCTCTCTGGAGGAGCTCTAACCGAGGAGACACTGATGGGTCCTCCACGGCTCCTCCACGGATGCATTTCCGGGAACGGTGGAGGCGTGACGCACGGCCGGACTTATCTCAGCCAATCACAGCTCTGCATGCATCCCCTGGATATTATTTTAGTAACTGCTNGTCATTTTGTGTGCATATGTGTAATTAAACCCATGATATCAAAATCTCACTCCAGCCAGGTACCCAAAGTTGGCAACCCTGAGATATAATCTATCTATATGACGCTGGCTAAGATAAGATAACAAGATGCCTGTGTGCTTAGTACCAGGTTGTTATCATACCAGCAATGGGTCTTGCTCGTTCTTTCGCTTCCCGTCTGATGAAAGGACCAGGAGTGGCTG